>NC_063048.1:3675987-3709183 GCF_018812025.1 Megalobrama amblycephala | reverse complement strand
CGTAAGAGATTAAATTTGAGAAATAAATTAGCAGTTACAAAGTATAAAGTCAGAGAGATGTAGACATAATTATGAATAATAAAATCACAATTACAAAAAAAAAGTCACAACTGTGCTAACTGCGGTCACAATTATGAGAAATAAAGAGATATATATAAATTGAGAGATATAAAATTGCAATTTTGAGACATGGGCAGAAATACGTACAGGGCAAAAGGTGAGCAATGTGAGCCCCTAAAAAAAATAAATAAATAATAATAATAATAAAAAAGCTACTACACATTGTAAAGTACAATGTTTTTTTTGTCTTTGGTCTGCATTGTCTGTCATCATATCCATGCATTTAAGACTCTTAAAATGGGGGCAACATATTGTACCTTTGTACAATGCAATTGTGCAGTTCCAGATGTGGCACTCGGGCAGACGAGAATTTGTGTAAAAGTGTGTACATATGTGATCAATCTCATGAGACATGATCTGTCTCTTTGAGTGTAAAATGACCATCTCTTTTATGATGGCGGCCCCTTGTGATTGTCACGCACTGCTGTGCGTCTAATTGTCGAGTGACGTTAATCCCCAGAGAAACGTTCACAATGCCATCAATGGAAAAATGACAGTATCATTTGCTTCATTAACATTAATATGTTCAATAGCAACACCAGTTTCATATTTAATTGGTTTATGACCTGTGACGAGATATCTGTCTTTTTTCATGCATTTTCCTCATCACACTTAAAGGGATAGTTCACCCAAAAATGACAATTCTGTCATTATTTTCTCAACGTCATGTCATCACAAAAACCTGTGGAACACAAAAAATATATTTTGAAGAAAGTTTCAACTGTTTTTGTCCACTGAATGAAAGTCAGTGGACAAAAACCCACGACTTTTGCATTTTGTATGTGTAATATTTTACACAAACATTGGTACATTTAAAAATAACGAATAATAGATGAGATGTTTCGTACTCTGCATTCTTTGTTCTCAAAACTAAAAAAAAATAGATTCTACCTGCCGTACTAATGCAAGCAGTTTGAGGTTATGTTAAGCAATAGCTCAAGGGTCATTTTTGGAGAAGCATATATCAAATCAATACTACTTCTCAGAGAAGTTTGCCCGTTCTTATTCCTCTCCACAGTCTTAAAAGAGAACTCTTTCATGTATGAAAGAAGAACTGAACAATCATCACAAAAGCACTTCACAGACACTTCTCGAATTTCCTTTCTTTCAATTACCCAGAACTTCCTTTAAAATGCAACGTCACAGTGTGTTGTTCCTGACAAAGGGAAACGACTTTCTCCATGTCCTAAGCGTAATTGCCTGGGGGTCCGAGGCATGTTCAAAGTTCCAGTGATGTCTTACTTCAGTTTAATGGCCTCTTATCATCTTCAAAATAAAAACACACACTTCAAACCTGACAGAGACACTTTTGTGTCAGCATATAAACAACAGGTTTAAATGCGCCTCAGGCTGTATTATTTGTAGACGCTGTTATATTCGATGTTTGTTATTTTATGGTTTAACAGCATCAGCAGATGTCACTTTGGGAGAAAGACACACCCAGCAGTTTCCTGGGAAGTGACTGCACCTGTCTTCTGCTATCAGATAGTGTAAAAACTACTCACGACTATTATAAATAAGTATTATGTGCAATGCATATTTTAAAATAAGTAAATAAAAACTCTAGGAAAAGGCTATGAATAAAAGAAACAAAATCATAAAGCACTTTTCACTCTGATTTCATGACAATGAGGGATTTTAATGCTCAAAAAGCAGATGTTGAAGGAATAATTTACAGAAAAATGAAAATTCATCATCATCATTCACTTATATAATAATCTCTCAGTTCTCTGTGTTTCAGTTAACCTCCCAGGTTACAAATGGTTTGATTAAGTTGTCACAGGTGTTTCACGTATCTTTGATTGATTTGTTCTGTATATTTAAAGGGTTAGTTCACCCAAAAATGAAAGTTCTGTCATTAATTAATCACCTTCATGTTGTTCCAAACCCGTAAGACTTTCGTTCATCTTCGGAACACAAATGAAGATTTTTTTGATGAAATTTGAGAGCTTTCTGTCCCTCCATTGACAGCTATGCAACTATAAGTTTGACGCTTCAAAAAGTTCATAAAGAGAAACTAATCCATATGAATTGAGCGGTTTAGTCCAAATTTTCGGAAGAGACTCAATCGCTTTATATGATGAACAGATTGAATTTAGGCTTTTATTCACATATAAACATTGCCTAAATTCAAACTGTTCATCAAAGTGATCGTGTCTCTTCAGAAAATTTGGACTAAACCACTCAATTCATATGGATTAGTTTTACGATCTCTTTATGAACTTTTTGAAGCGTCAAAGTGTCAGTCGCACAGCTGTCTATAGAGGAACAGAAAACTCTCAGATTTCATCAAAAAGATCTTCATTTGTGTTTCGAAGAACACAAGAAGTCCTGCAGGTTTGGAACGACATTTGGGTGAACTAACCCTTTAAGCCCCGTGCTTCTTTCAGTTCATTGTCATTTCTACTTTGCATTTTACTTTGGTTGTTCAGTTTCCAAGTTATCGTGTTAAATAAACGACAACTGCTGCAAGTAAATCCATTCTTCTCCTTGTTTCTGCAACCAATTTGTGACAACCCGAATGTCATTTCAAAACCTGCATAACTTTCTTTTCACACACAAAAAAAGTGTAAGTCAATGGGGTCCAATGTTGTTGCTTTGGACCCTATTAACTTTCACTGCATCGACAAAAGTGATCGAAACATTCTTCAAAATATCCTCTCTTGTGCTCCACATAAAAAAAGTCATACAGGTTTGGAACGACATGAGGGTGAATAAATGATGACAGAATATTCTATCCATCGACAAAAGTGATCAAAACATTCTTCATAATATCTTCTTTTGTGTTCCACATAAAAGAAAAGAAAGTCGTACAGGTTTGGAACGACATGAGAATAAATAAATGATGACTGAACTAGCATTTTACGGTGAACTATCCCTTTAAATATATAATTAAAATTGCAAGTTAAGGACAAGATACCCTTGAATGTTGCATGGTACGCCAGGTCGTTACTTTCTCTTTGGGTTAAACAGTGCAATGGCTGGATGGGTCTTTAGTAACCTTGGCTGGAAGAGAGCTGTTAGTCCCTCCCTGAGGTAAAGGGGATTTAGACCCAACATCCAGAGCTCTGCGCTGGCCTTCTCCCTGCCAGGAGCTCTAACTCACTCACTCCAGGCCATTGTGTTCTCAGCACATTCCCCTGGAAAAAAGGAAAAACAATGATGGACAAAAAAGCCCACACCGAGGGCCATCTGCTCTCCCCGGAAGCCGTGAAGCTGACCTCCTTGTCACTCTCACTGTCCGTCCCATCTCCCTAAACGGTTCTGCGAGATGGGAGAACCCACCGGCACCGGGCCAGGGGAGGCATGTCCTCTCACCTTGAGAGAGTCGGACGAGACCTGACAGACTCCAGGACTCAATTTCACCTCTGCGAAATAAAATGCAGGGAGAAGAGGTGATGAAAAGAGAGACTGAGAAAAACAGAGAGAGACACAAAAGAGGGTGGCGGTGCGGAGGAGTGGAGTGAGGGGGCAGGGTAGCGGGAAAAAAGCCTTGTGTTGTTTTGCTTTGTAATAGGAAGGCTACTTCTGTTTTGCCACATTAGCGCAGATCATTTATAACAAAGAAGAAGAGGAACTTATTAAGAATTCTTTAGAGGCGCCGTTTCTTTTCTTTTCACCAGTCAGTTGTGTGGGAATTAATTTGCAGTACAATAGGTCACGCAGATGGTGGCAACAAATCTATCACCATTATGATTGACACTTGAAAAAAATGCTAAATTTGAGCAAATTAAATATACTATAGATAATTAACCCTCAGGTTCTGTTGAACATTATTTAAGCTGCATGTATATAAAAAAAAAACAATTATTTTAAAATGTTTCTCTGTTCAATTCAAAGCTCATGAATTCACCTGGGGTGTAAATGTAAGTGATATAAGAGCTATTAAAAGGGCTTTCAAAACAGAACCAAAACAAAACAAATTCAAAGAAAAAACACAAAACTATACAAAACAAAAATCAAACGAAACTAAAACAAAACAAATGCAAAGAAAAAACACAAAACTATACAAAACAAAAATCAAACTAAACTAAAACAAAACAAATGCAAAGAAAAAACACAAAACTATACAAAACAAAAATCAAACGAAACTAAAACAAAACAAATGCAAAGAAAAAACACAAAACTATACAAAACAAAAAACGAACTAAACTGAAACAAACCAATTTTAAAGAAAAACCCCACAAAACTATATAAAACTAAAACCAAGCGAAAGTAAAACAAAAACCAAACAAAACAAAAACGAAAACAACAAAAAAACTTTGTTATTGCTCTTGCTTCTGAACTTCTGAAAGTCCAGTAAAATGTCTTGCCGCAACATAATGAGCCCAGGTATAGCGGCAGACAAGATAAAGAGATAAAGAGAATGCGTGAGCTGAATTCACATCAATCTGCTTTGTCTGTGTTTATTTGAAAGGAAAAACCAGGCTACAACAACACACTGTGTCATTACAGTGTTTCCTCTTGCCTCATGGAACGATATGAAGCGCTCTAGCAAACACATCTGTTCTCTCACTAAGCAGATAACAGCACTACAGATCTTGTTTTCAGGTGCTGGAAGAACATTGGAGGGTGGGAAAACTGTATTTCATGAGAACCAGTTGTAATATTATTCATATCGGTCTTCAGTATATCTGAGGGCTGTTTGTTTCAGTTGTATTTGGTCCTCATGTTTCCCATAGTATAGTTCCAGTCAATATTATTATAACAGTTTTTTCTCCTTTTCTTTCCTATGTTTTCATTATTATCATCATTTTAAATATGTGTTATCTAAAAATTTGAACTGGAAAAAATATATCTGAAACACGAGGGAATTTAATCATGTTGCAATCTATGAGTGTTACTCACGATACTGGAATTTTCAGCTTCGATACAATACCTTGCAAAAAAATTGCTATTCGATACCATTTTCGTTACCACTGGGAAAACGGCCATATATGTCACCATACAGCTGATTTGTTTTTATCTCATAATGTTTTGATAATTTTTGTAACCTGCTGCTGCACACAACACGGATCTGACACGCATCCCATTTTCTCACAAATCTTTACAATCATTTAAGACTGCTCTTATGAGGACACTCAACAAAACTTTTGGCATAATTTGTGTGTTATGTTTCGTTAAAGTGCGGAAGAGAACATTTCACAGGACATTCACAGACAGCGTGTTCTCTTTTGTCGCGCTTGAATGGTTTAAAAGCAATTGCATGAATAAGAGCTTGATAATATAATGCAGAAAAACGGATACTGCGTTAATTGCTTTAGAAGTTTTTTTTAATGCATTAAACTGAAACAATTTGCCTCGGTGCCACGGTTGGCAAGTGATAAAACCGGTGTTGCGACTGAACACCGATAACACCGGTAACACTGTCTACCGTAGCAAGCCTAATATACGGTTACAAAACATGCATTTTCTCTCAACTATTTACATTTCAAAACTGACTGTATTTACCTGAATACTCGGAAAGACCAGCATTTTGATATAATTTTGTATGTATTTGACCATTTAAGCGCAATAAGTCACGGAAGAGAAGTCAATTTGTTATTCGTGAGCTGTTTGAGAGGTGGCTTTTTGTGCGCGGCACTTATATAGATCAGTGGTGCGCGCGCTTTTGGTGTGAGCGCGAAACCTGCAAGAATTGACAACACTACAACCTATGATTCAATCAATCATGTAAAACTCAAAATAATTAATTAATAGATTTTAGATGTACGTACATTTATAATGATTTCCAATTTTGACACTATAAAGGCATTGGATATTAAATTAATCCTTGTTTATCTAAAGGAAAACCCATCTTCCTTCCCAAAAGTAACATTATTATTATTACTGTAAACTAATGAACTGCCTTGACAAGACGTACTATTACTTATATAGCTTATTGCGAACTGATGTATTACATGAATATCATCCAAAAATTAACTAGCTCATTATTCCAATTATGCATTACATACTTGTGCATGTGTTAAAAAGCTTCACCAATATTTGTTTTTTCAATATCCACCATCATCCATCTTACTCTTAACTTTGATGGCCATTTATCCAATTATTGTGTCCATAATGGCTTTTCATCAGCTCATCTCTCCTTCCCAGCGATGTGCCTTAGCCATTTACCTTTCCTGGAAATGTCAGGTTGTGTCAGAGTTGTTGGCAAATGTTGCTGCAATTATCTTGACTACTCGGATTCCTTAGGGAGGGGAGCTGATTGCTGCTAATTTGCCCGTGTGAGTGCGGTAGGACTTACCGTAGACCGGTAAGGAGGAGATGGAACAGAAAAGAGCGAAGGATAATCCTTTTAATCTCAGCTCTAAAAGAATGCCACTGTTTTATTTAGTAACAATTATTTCATTTAAACCCTACAGATTTTGTTTACCCCACAACAAAGCTTAAAAAATGTCCATTTCTGTCCAACTGAAAAGAATATAAACAAATAAAAACACTTGAGTTTCTTCAGAAACCTTCAGAGAAACTTTACTGAAAGCTCGCCATCGACTGGCCCCCCTTAGCGCTGTCTTTACTTGGCCTTCTGCATTTAACGCTTGGACCCAATCTAATGATTTAGATTGAAGTTTGGGCACCATTTCGCCGTCTGAACGCTTCTCAGAGAAGGTGGACGTACTGTAGTGGAGGTAAGGTGTATGAAACAATACCTCTTTCCAAGTTGCTGCTTTCCACTTAGCTACTGCTTGAAGGCAGCACCAGGTGTCTCTGCTTCCCACTGGCACTCTTGAACTGAACCAAAAGAGAAAAAAAAAAATGAAGGAAAAACCCGACAGCCACTCAACCTTCACAACCCCCTCCTCCAGAACCACCCCCCACCCCAGGCAAAATGTATCCATCTGATTCTCGCCGCTTCTTCCTTCACATGAGGAAGAAGTGCCAAGTGCAGCTAATGTGCTGCTGGAAGCGTGGAGCGTTTGTGACACTCCTCAGCGCAAACGTACAGCTGGCATGCGCACAGACAGGTGGCCTGGCAAGAAGCTCCTTCCAAAGGAGCCGGCACGGCCTGAAAAAAAGAAAAAAGAAGAAAAAAAACCTCTTCTGTCTGTCGCTCCCTCTCTTTCTTTCTTGTGGCGCTAGTTTTGTTATAAAGTGGAGCTGAGTTTCAGAGGGAGTTGTGATTGGTGAGCATATGTGTTACATATGTTCAAAAATAGTGGAAGCATTGAAAAACAATAATGAGTCAACTGAGACATCCTAATTAGTTAATTGGGCACTGCGAGTGCTTTTCACATGACATACAGTACACACATTTAACCAAATGTCTTAATGATTATTCGACATCCACGATGTAAAAAATGTGATGAAATAGTTCATAAGCATCTACTTTAAAAGGAATATTCTGGGTTCAGTACAAGTTTAGCATAATCAACAGCATTTATGGCATAATGATGATTTCCACATTAAAATAATTTAGACTCGTCCTTCATTTTCTTAAAAAAGAAGAAGCAGCAAAATTCGAGGTTACGGCAAGGTAGTGAATGGGGCCAATATTTGGATGATTTAATAGGAGAAATGTGAAGCTTATATTTTATAAAATTAGTTTTTCCATAGGCATTGTGGTGGTCATGGCAATAAAGCTGTAAAATTTAATATAACTTTATATAGAATAGGTTTTCATACTATAATCTCGCATTGTTTATGTCTTGTGGCTGTACTTTTGAAACAGTGAGTAGGCCTATTTTAACGTTTGCGGATTGGCCCTATTCACTTCCATTGTAAGTTACACCGTATCCTTAACCAGCCGCGATGGCGACAGGCCATTATTCTATTTTAGAAACGGTTTATATCTTTCTGCGACGTCGCCGGCTGGAACAACAATACAAAGTATGGTTAATGATAATCTCAGGTACTGTTTATGTGCTTTATTTAATGTTAAAAGCGTCTAATGTGAGTTTGAACATCATTTTGTGTGTCTTTTATAGCCATACTAAAAGCAACAATGGAGAATTCACCTCAGATCTTCAAAATAAATAAAATGAAACAAGAATGTTCAAACTGTCAACTCATTGTGAACAGACAAGTGTATTCTATGGCACTTCAGTAACTCTGTATACATTTTTAATAATGTTAAAATAGTATAATATTCATGAATTTTATTATCTACTTATCCATTTCACTGCGAGTGCCGTGAACTTGCCGAGAGAGCCCACCCATGCACTCTTCTGATTTGATAGACTTAGTTGCGTCTGGTGTGGTCAGACAAAATCTTATCGCATTGTGTCTGGTTAGGACACGGTGTTACAGTAAACCAAAAAAATTGTGGTAAGTGCTGTCGATTGAGCTTAACTGGTAGGCTACTGAACCCATTAATGCAAATATTTATAGCTGTAACGTTATTACTTGATAATTCTAGCTTCCTGCTAATAATTATTCTTCATGGTTTTGGTTTAAATAGTATATTAAAGAAAAACAACAACAGAAAATCTTCTGTCAGGGTTTTAATTTGGCCCAAACATTTTTATCTTTAACAAAAAGCGACTAACGGGAGAGAAAATACAGTTGCCCGTTGGGTGTGGGGAGACTGTGTTTATGAAGACAGACAAAGGATACACATCTTGGCTTTCTGCTTTGCTTTGGCACTTTCCAGTGGTGCCAAAATGGGCAGTGCCAGCACTTTGTGCCCGCTCTGCCTTCTCCTCCATCTGCTGGGGCAAGAGGCCTGAGAGGGTCAGTGCCTGTTACTCTGTTCTCCTCTTGTCTCAGCCTGGAGCTACTGTGGACACACTTAATGCAGCCTGCAAAAGGCTAACGCTCATGTTCCATATGTTCTCCATTTATCTCCTAACCAATCCCCAAGTAGTTACACATTTAAAATGGCATTTATAGCAATAAAATGTTTGTGTTTGATTTGCAGTAATGGCTTCAAGAAGCTTCCATCTCCCCCCAGACACAGACAGTCGAACAAACATTTACAGAGTCGTGTTTCCATCTCCTTAAGATGAGCCTAAAATTGCCTAAAGCGATCTTAACTACCTCTGGGAATAACTCAATACCCGCCGCACAGCGGGTGTAACAGCCTAGAAAATCACTTAGGAGATTTCCCCACTCCTCAGCACTGATTTTTACTGATTTTGTTTTTCCCCCTTCATTCAGGCTCTGAGGGTCTTTGTTTTAGGCTCTAGTCCTTGATTCTACTCGTATATTGGTAATAGCTACCAAAAACGATTGAACAATTGAAAATAAAACAAAAATGACAAATTTAGAAAGCTTCTTACAATCTTTGGAGAAAGAGCTCATATTAAAGGAACAGTTCAACCAAAAATGTCATTATTTACTCATCATGATGCTGAATAGGAATAAGATGTTGAATAATCTACTGGTTGCTCTTTTCCATACAATTACAGTTAAAATGGTGGTGCAATAAAAAAATCATAATCACTGTAAATCGTAAATATATATATATATATATATATATATATATATATATATATATATATATATATCAAATATTGATTTGATTTAGTTAATAGAAGTTAATTGATAAATAAAATCTATTTATGACATTATTTTTGAAAGCATCCTCACATGTACAGCATTTTTACACAAGTATCTTGGAGACGTTGCCACAGTTCTTCTGGATTTAGTCTCAGTTTTTTCTGTTTCTTCATGTAATCCCAGACAGACTCGATGATGGTGAGATCAGATCTTTGTGTGGAGCATACCAGATGTTGTCAGACTCCTTGTGCATACAAAAATATCACTGTATTATTACAATTAATGGCAAAAGGAATGTTTGGAAATGTAAACTGATATGACACACTATAGCAAAAGATATAAATAAAAAAATATAACCCTTTTTTTCACAGTACTGTACGTATATATATATATATATATATATATATATATATATATATATATATATATATATATATTTTTTTTTTTGCAAGAAAGAAATTCCTATATATATATATATATATATATATATATATATATATATATATATATATATATATATATATATATATATATGTATATATATATATATATATATATATATATATAAAATTTTTTTTTTTGCAAGAAAGAAATTCCTACGAGTTTGTAGTAAATCATGACTCCACTTTCTTTGGTTTTTTCAGTAGTAACACTAAGAAATAACAAAAGGAAGTGATACATGTTTTGATGCAAGTGTCCTTTCCTGGGGCATAAGTCATATTGTTATTTAACACATTCTCTTAGTGAATATGGCTGTGGTGTAGCAGCAGTGGGTTTCTTACACAGAACAAGAGGTCTCAGAGGTGCCATGGGCTACAAGAGTAACGAGCAGGGCAGATTAGAGTCTTTCTCCAGCTCCGCTCCAGGCTGCCCAGTCAACTGTCACAACGCTAACACGACCTGTCGCTGCTCTCAGCGCCTCTGCACACTTCCTTTCCTGTCAGACACTGTTTAATACAAACAATTAGCATCGGGAGCTAACGGCTAGGAGTAATTTTCCAGCCAGTGCCTGGAGTCACTGCACTACTTGTCAGAGGATCTCACCACAAGCTAGTGCTACTCCTGGCTGAGCATGATATGTCTGTTGTGTTGTAATTGTTACCACACAACAGCATTTGAGCACACGGAAAATGATTTTCTTTGTTGAAGGGTTCGTTAATTATGACTTCAGTTTTTTTTACTTTAGTTAGTGTGTAATGTTGCTGTTTGAGCATAAACAACATTTGCAAAGCTACGACGCTCAAAGTTCAATGCAGAGAGAGAATTTGTTTTTTTGTTTTTTTTACAGAAATCGCCTTTTAAGGACTACAACAAACAGCTTTAGAGAAGAGGAAGAGTTGTTGTAGTAGTGTTGTTACCAATCTTTCACTTGAAAGCCACATTTCTAGCATCTGTAAAACCACATTCTTCCATTAAAAAAAAAAAAATACCATGCCGTCATTTTATGCCGGACTGCTTCACAAAATTCAAAATTTGCATGTTAGATGATGAGCTGAATCAACTCCAATAAAACTACGTAAATTTATCCACTAACCATTCAGAAACGTCCAGATTCATTCTAAAAATTGTAACTTCTTCCTGAGTCTCTCCATCAGTGTCCGACTCCGGATTGAACAATGTAAGGCTGAACACCGTTACTGACAATCATCATTTTGGCTGTGTGAGATTCTCCAGTTTTGTTGTTGTTGAGCAACTGAAGCGCAAGCTGTTAAAGCTCCGCCCTCTTCTTAAAGGGGGCTGGGAGCAGCAGCTCATTTACATTTAAAGGGACACACATAAAAACGGCATGTTTTTGCTCATAAACAAATAGAGGCAAATTTAACAAGCTATAATAAATGATCTGTGAGGTATTTGGAGCTGAAAAAAAAAAAAAAAAAAAAAATCCCCATAAAATTTACGATAAAACAACAGCTGTGGTTGCCTGAACTTTACCATAAAAAATATGATAGCAACGGTTTAGGTTTTATGGGACAGCACTTAGTTTACTGTCTATTTTACAGTTCAAAAAAACGTATAATTTAAAGGTTTATTGTAATAATTACGGTTCATAACTGTTCATTTTACATACTTTTTACACAAAAATTTACGGTAAAAAAAACGTATTTCATTAACTGTTATAATGTTAATTTACCAACCTATTGAAATACTAATATCTGTTTTGTGGGAATGTCAATTTACGGTTTTTCACTGTTTCACATTTTTCACTTCCAAAAACTGTAAATTTAACAGTATTTTACCGTAAAATAACATTAAATGTACCATTAGATCTATTACAGTTATTCACCTTATATAGTATGGAAACTTTCTGTAAACCAATTAACTGTTCACCGTAGCATTTTTACTGTCTTTTACCGTTAAAATCACAGTCATTTTTTACAGTGTACAACTTGTAAAAGGGACATTATAGGTCCCCTTTAAATTAAGATGTAAACAAAAGAGTATGAGATATAATCCTGCATGCACAATATAATTCAGTATATGCTGTTTTTTGATATTTTCACTATGAGTTTGAATATGCTCTATAGAAACATATAAAACACTTTATCAAAGACAACATGTGGTCTAATTTTAAGTGTGCTGTCTTCATGTATATACATATTTAACCACTAAGCACAGCCTTGAAAAGCTACTCTCTCAAATTAATTTGTGAGAAGTTGAATTCCTCAAAAACTGCAAGAATGAAGACAAAACAAATGAAGCCTGGCAGAGAATATTCCAAGCATGCTTCTCAAAGCAGTCAAAATTATGAACGGCCTCTTGGTAATTAAAATCTTGCGTCCCCCAAGGAGCAGGCATTTAACTAATGAAAGCTGTGTTCAAATGAAAGTTGGACTCTCTCATTAACAAGCATTAGAATGCTCTCAAAAGAGTCTCGTGTAGGGTGAAAGCACGTCATCAAAACAGTCTTTGCTTGAAAGACTCTAGAAAAATATTGTAATAAAGCCAAGATCCTTGCCTAAACAAGTTTCAAGGCCAGTAAAACACAATTATAATGATTGCTTGGAGGGGGGAGTCATCTTAATGCATCAAATCTTAATTAAAAGGCTTCTGTGTGTATGTGTGCTCGTTTCTGTAATAAGAGGGGGTAAAACAAAAGTTATTTTTTCTTCTCACCCCCTCCCAAATATGTTAAACTTCACTGCAGGGTGTCATGCTGATATCCATTTGAAAGACTGACATTTTGTGGATGTGTGGAAAATGCCTTTGACTGTAGCCTAGAATGACACTTATTTTAGTATGCACTTAAGCAGGCAACTCCATGGGGCAACCATGCCTGCCCAGTTGCCCAACTGATTTGTGAATGTGACTACAAGGTGAATGAGAGGAAAACAGGATAAGGTGTTTGATGTCATCATTTACATACATTGAACTCTTTATGACATGACATATTAAATATATTACAGTCTATGTATGCAAACCATTTCAGACTCAACTGCCTCTTAATTACTTGAATATTTGTAGCTTATTTAAAGCTGCAGTCCGTAACTTTTTTTGGTTAAAAATTATCCAAAATCAAACTTTTGAGCAAGTACATAACCAGCCAGTGTTCAAAACTATCTCCTTATCTTAGCTCGATTCACAACGGTAAGCTTGTAATAATGTTTTATAATAAGAACGACCTGGTGGATTTCCCTGGGAAATTCGAGCATGCAGCAGTTCGTCTTTGCGTCATTATGTCACGTCCGTAAACAGAAAGGAAGGAGTCCAGGCTAGTTGGTTTTATCACGTGAGGATGCTGCTGGTAGCGGATCATTTATAGCCTGTTCTCACAGCAGCTGAAATAATTAAACTTATCATTTTGATGGTGGATTGTAATCCAGAAAGGTCCAAATGACAATCATCAGTGACAACTGGAGATTCACCCGTAGTCAAAAAGCAAAAGACTTCGGACTGTGGAGTGGCTACAGAAATTGAAATCTACAGGTAACGCTAATACACACTAAATACACAGTCACGCAATGCTGTTGTTGTTAACATTAACAATTTGAGAACAAAGTATAACAGTAATAATAATTTGCATGGTTTGGCATGATCCAAGCTAAGCGATCATTAGATTTAATCATCATTGGCAGCACAATTTATTGTAGGCCTAATGCTTTTTTTCTCAGTTGGTCAGAACAAAAGTGGCAGAAATGTTACTTGTTCAGATGATATTTTCCAGTGAAAATTCTTATATTGGTCATACTTTCAAGACTACAATCTGTGATTCTGAAGTACAGTATCCACACGGGTGCGGTGACTGACATCAAACATTAGATTTATCCGTGCTGAGGAGCCGTACCGATGCACAACGCACGTACAGAAAACTATTCCGCATATGACTGCAATTGCAGGTTTCAAACAGAGATGGCGACAAAGAGGAAAAATCGCGGACTGCAGCTTTAATCATTTAAAACTTCATTCTTATTGTATAGTAGTGTATTGTATTGTGTTTAATTTTAAAATTATATTGCAAGTTGTTTTTATTCACTCACTATTTAAATTATGTGTTAAAGGCTATATTACAAATAAAATCTTTTGTTTGACATGATACACAGCGTACAGTACATATATTGATCCTGGAGTGAGAGAAATATTATTAATATTTTAATAATATTAATGTTTCGATAAGTAATACTATTTTAATAAATTAGTATTTTTAATTATTAACAGTCTGTTTTTATTTTTATTATTGCTATTTTAATAAATTATTATTATTTTTAATTATTAACATTATTATTTTATTAAGCAAATTCATTAAATGTCAGATCCAGCAAAGCCTCACCTCAAAATAAATGACGTTTATCCAATCAGAAATAATTTTTTGACAGAATCTGAAGCAAAACAGAATGAATGATCATAATCTAATTAAAGACGGTCATGTTCATCCGCCAATGAAATTGTTCTATTTGTACCAGGTGGGTGTGTTAGTCTGAGGCCTTCAAGGGAGAGTAAACATCGCGTGGTTCTGCATTTTTGGAATTTATTTACAGGTAACTTATACCAGGGCTGAATTTTATCCCAATCAATCACTGGTAAGTGCCTATCTTTGAGTTTTCTAACTTGTTGATTGCTTACAATGTGTTTACAGAAGTTTAATCAAGCCTAGCATAAGTATTTGGTGTTGTGACGCGTTTTTGTTGGTAGGCTATTTATGTTTTTGACCTGTCATTTTCCTCTTTAGTAGCTACTATTTACTGTAGCTAACATAAGGAACTGTGACGTGAGATTTCCTAAAGTGTACTATTTATTATTAATCGGTGTTTTTTAGCGAAAGAATGAACAGTTTCGCGTCATAGTGGTAAATGCAGTATCACGCAACCAACAGTTCAGGAAACTAGAAATTAATATTAAAGGGTTAGTTCACCCAAAAATGAAAATTTTGTCATTTATTACTTACCCTCATGCCGTTCCACACCCGTAAAACCTTCGTTAATCTTCGGAACACAAATTAAGATATTTTAGTTGAAATCCGATGGCTCCGTGAGGCCTTCATAGGGAGCAATGACACGTCCTCTCTCAAGATCCATAAAGGTACTAAAAACATATTTAAATCGGTTTATTTGAGTACAGTGGTTCAATATTAATATTATAAAGCGACGAGAATATTTTTGGAGCGCCAAAAAACAAAATAACGACTTATTTAGTGATGGCCGATTTCAATACACTGCTTCAGGAAGATTCGGAGCGCCAAAGTTACGTGATTTCAGCCGTTGGCAGTTGGACACGCGATCTGAATCATGATTCGATACACTGATTCATTTGTGCTCCGAATCTTCCTGAAGCAGTGTTTTGAAATCGGCCATCAATAAATAAGTCGTTATTTTGTTTTTTTGGCGCACCAAAAATATTCTTGTCGCTTTATAATATTAATATTGAACCACTGTACTCACATGAACTGATTTAAATATGTTTTTAGTACCTTTATGGATCTCGAGAGAGGAAGTGTCATTGCTCCCTATGGAGGCTCACGGAGCCATCGGATTTCAACTAAAATATCTTAATTTGTGTTCCGAAGATTAACAAAGGTTTTACGGGTGTAGAACGGCATGAGGGTAAGTAATAAATGACATAATTTTCATTTTTGGGTGAACTAACCCTTTAAAGCTGCAGTCCGTAATTTCTTTTGGTTAAAAATGATTAAAAATCCATTTTTTTTAACAAAGTACATAACCGTCTTTGCGTCATTACGTCACGTCTGTTTTAATCGAGAAGGAGTCCCTGCTAATAGGCTATATTGCATGTGAGGATACAACAGGCAGAGGATCATAGACTTTTCTCACAGCAGCTGCAATAATTAAACTTATCATTTTGATGGCAGATTTTAATCCAGAAAGGTCCAAATGACAATCATCAGTGACAACTGGAGATTCACCGGTAGTCAAAAGCAAAGGACTGCGGACTGCGGAGTGGCTACAGAAATTGAAATCTACAGGTAAGGCTAATACACACTAAATACACAGTCACGCAATGCTGATGTTGTTAACATTAACAATTTGAGAACAAATTATAACAATAATAATATTTGCGTTAGATTTAATCACCATTGGCAGCGCGATTTATTGCTTTTTTTCCTCAGTAACGTTATGTCAGAACAAAAGTGGCAGACATGTTACTTGTTCAGATGACATTTTTCGGTGAAAATTCTTATTTTGGTCATACTTAGGGCTGGACAATAATTCAATATCAATATATATCGCGATATAATTTTTTTCGATAACGGTGATATGATTTTTAAACATTTCCGGTATTTCGATATATACATTACAGCATCACTGACTTGAGGCGCAGCCGTTAGAAAGAGCAGAACGCGATTGGCTATTTGCGTGATGACGTACACCACAGAGACATGCAGCCACCAGCCAGTGCTCAACAGTTGTACGCTAAGATCAAACGCGAACGCGGCAACTTTTACAAAATGAGTACACCTGATGCAAATGCGATGGAACAAGCTTACACAACTTGATGAAAATATGTGTGCAACTACACCGTGCTGGTTAATGTTTGGTGCAGGAGAATGTGTGAAATAAAAACTTTAAACAGGGATACTTTATTCTGTATGAGCTATGTGTGTCACGTGGCTAGTGTTATTAAACTCATCGCGGAGCTCCGCGCTGAAACCGAGCATATGCGCGCTCCGCCTGTATATCATAAAAACAATCGTATTTTTCATGTGTTCGTATTCAAACTCTAGTTCTGACCGCATCGTGAGCAAAATACAAACAACGCACGTGCTGTGCTGAGGTAAACAGCCTACGGCTTGCGTATTTGAACGCAGCTAGAGCAGGCAGAGGTGAATGAGCAGCACTTTTGTGTTATTTGAATTCTCCGCTGTAATGCGATCTCATGCAAACATATTTTCCATTTGTGCTGGTAGATTACAGCAAAACAATCCACTTCCGAGAGAAGTGATGCTTCCTCATGCATAATACTGCAATTATAATGTTATGCATACTACAGCGCAGTGATTGGATTAAATGAGCTTTATGTCATGAATATATATGTCGAGATTCGCTCGAAACGGTCTACGTCAGCATGTTCGACCATGCCCATACTTGGGCCGAAAGTACACGATTATGTCAGATTTTGTGTTGTTGCTCCGACTCAGCTTTTCAAACAGGAAGACAGAAATCGCTATGAAAAATGCAAAAATAACTATTTTTCACTTATGAATAACATTGAGTACCTTTAGTGTTTTCAATGATGTGCAGCCTATACATATCTGTTTACATCTCAAAAAAAGTGTTTTGGGGTTTCATGACCCTTGAAGAATAATAAAATCAGCCTACGTTATAGTTTAATGTTAAAGATATTAATATTACTAAAGTGAGTGAGTCTTATGTTTATTTTTATGTTTGTATGAAGGCTAAATACAAATAAAAGCTGAACATAAATTTATTTGTACTGTTTTTATTTCTAAAATATTATATAGTTTTATAGGAAGAGACTTCATAGATTTGGCAAATTCATTTTTCAGACGTTTGTACAGACATCCGTTGTGGCCGTTCTTGGCAGTTTTTCTGAGGCTATTATATAGTTCATATCGATATCGGAATTATATCGTATCGACCGAAATTAAGAATTATATTGTGATATAAATTTTGGCCATATCGTCCAGCCCTATTTATATTACATCTTTAATCAGCACCATAAACTAGTGATTTTGACTAAATTTGCCCCTAACAGAAAGGCTTGTAATAGAAGTCAAATGGTGTAACCGGTTACACCACTTGACATTTCAATTTAAAATCAAATTTGACGGGTATTATCATGGACACCTATGTAAGCACTTGGCCTTGGTGGAAATATTTCAAATGTAATTTTTAAAGTTAATACACATTTTTATAATAATGATGAATTATCAATGTATTCATGGGGTCATACCATTTGACATGGGTGTTCTGCACAGGTATTTATAACTGTTACGTCCCGTAGCGTCTCTCTCTCTCTCTCTCTCTCTCTCTCTCTCTCCTTCACTGTCACTTGTTACAGGTCCCGTAATTGGATGACGTCGCGGCCAGTCATCGGAGTCTCGCGACATCCCGAGAACCAATGAGACGCTAGTGGGCGCGTATAAAGACCCGGATGCGACACGAGCGCGGGAGAAGCGTTTGCTTTGTTTTGTTTGCTCTCCTGCGTTTGCTGTCGTGTTTTTGCTCTTGTTTAGTTTGATTTGTTTATTGTGTGTTTTCTTCACTTGAAACTGTGTTCATCATGCCCTACTACTGATACTGTGATTATGGCGTGACTCGACTCTTGATTTGTCAGAGTTTGTTCAAGTCCTTCTCCGATACATAGTGATGGGACCAGGTTAGTATGTCACGTGACTTACACCTCGCAACACGTAGAGTAAAGTTGTTTAAACACACTAGTTTAGGAGCGGGTGCCAATTTATGTATTTATGTTTGTTAGTTAGTGTAGATAGCGGTGTTCTACACTGAAGATGTTATTTTCCTTGCTTTCTTTTGATTAGTTTAGAATTTGTTGGGGTTTAGTTAACTTGTTTTGTTTTATTGATTTTTTTTGTTTTAGCACCGCTCTCGTCCCTCGCTTTGTTATCGTTTATTTTACTTTTGTACATAATTTGTAAATAGGTATTTGTTTGTTTTGGATGTATGTTTGGTTCACTGCTTATTGTATCATTGGTGTTTTGTTACATTGAATTATTTTTCCCTTACTAAAAGCAACTACAAATTTAGTTCTTCTCTGCCTGTTTCTTTACTACACACATCACATCTCCTTAATAAATGAGTCCATTCTTTTAACAGCTTTTTAATAGTTAATCTTTTCTCATGTTACGTCTCCATATCCTCTAGACGCCAGGGGGACGTAACATAATTGGGGGCTCGTCCCAAAGCGATGCTGTCTCCTTTGTTAAGGAATAAGGTGTGTGTGGTTACAGGCAGAATTTTGTGTGAATGCAGGTTGAGCAAATTTGGTCTCGTGGCATATGTTGATGAGTTTTGATGGCGTTTAACTTGCAGAGCTTTGTTAATAATCCCTCATTAGAGGTGATTGAGAAGTGCAGAAAAGATGAGTTGTTAATTATAGCTAACCACTTCCAAATTGCGATTCCAAAGCAAACTTTAAAAAAGAAAATTAAAGCTGAATTGATTGACTGCTTAATTGACTCTGGAGTGTTAAGCTTGCCGGTGGTAGACCGAGGGGCAGATCTTGCGGGCATGGAGCAGAATGCTGGGAAGGTAGGTGAAGGTGAGGGCGAGTTAGTCACAGCGGAGGCGGAGGCTACCGTTGGGGCAACTCTTCCACCTTTTGAACCTTTTTCACCAGTCTCTCCCAGGTCAACAGGGGAGGCGCAGTTGAGAGTGCGGATTGAACGGCTCCGTATGGAAGCTCGAGAAAGAGCACAATCCCGCCAAGCAGAACTAGATCTGCGTCTACAGGTGCGCAAGCTCGAAATTGAAGCCGATAAGGAGGTTAAGCTTCGACAGTTGGACATCGAGGCGGCGAAGGCTGCTGCGGTTTCCTCTGTTCCACAGAACTCTTCATCGGTAAGTGACAATTCAGCTAATTCGACTTCAGCCACTTTTGATGTTGGCAAACATATTGCCTTAGTGCCAAGTTTTCGTGAAACGGAAGTGGATAGCTATTTTAACGCTTTCGAAAGAATTGCAACTTCTTTGGGTTGGCCAAAAGAGGTATGGTCATTGTTGTTGCAATGTAAATTAGCTGGGAAAGCTTTAGAAGTTTATTCAACCTTGTCTTTAGAAGACAGTCTTAAGTATGAGGTGGTTAAGCTAGCTGTACTTAAAGCTTATGAATTAGTCCCAGAGGCCTATAGGCAGCAATTTCGTACTCGTAGAAAAAACGCCAGTCAAACGTACGTCGAATTTGCCCGAGACAAGGGAATCCTTTTTGATAGGTGGTGCGCTTCTAGTAAGGTGGATGATTTCACATCGCTTAGAGAGCTTATGCTACTAGAAGATTTTAAACAGTGTCTTCCAGAGAGAATGGTGCTGTATTTGAATGAACAGAAAGTAACAACTTTATCTCAGGCAGCAGTGTTAGCGGATGAGTTTGTGCTCACACACCGAAATGTTTTTCAGCCAGCAAGCATTGAAAAGTCCTTTTTTAGGGTGCCGACGAAAGTTCAGCAACCCAAGTTAAATGGCGAGAAGCCCAAAGAAATGCGGGAGTGTTTTTACTGTCATAAGAAGGGACATGTTATAGCGGATTGTTTGACTCTGAAGCGTAAGCAGCAGACCCAAACAAAAGAGGTTGCATTTGTGAATGCCATTGATCCGGGTGCACATCTTGAACAGATTCAAGGTGAGGTTGACAGTGTTTATGTACCATTTCTTTCTAAAGGTTACGTATCATTATCAGGTAAGGAGGAAGATCAGGTAGAAGTGCGGGTGTTAAGAGACACGGGCGCTGCCCAGTCATTTGTGTGTGCAGATGTTTTGCCTTTTTCAGATCAGACATCAGTTGGATCTAATAGACTCGTACAGAGTTTCAGCATGGAGGTCATGAGAGTCCCGGTTCATCGTATCCATCTGCAGACAGACTTGGTGTCCGGTTTTGTGGAGGTAGGAGTACGCCCTGCTTTACCAGTGAAAGGGGTATCCTTCATTTTGGGTAACGATTTGGCCGGAGGGAAGGTGGTACCTTCACTTGAGGTAGTTGATACTCTGACAGAGCATAGCTCTGATGATTTGGCACAGAAATATCCAAGTGCATTTACTGCTTGCGTCATCACACGTGCTCAATCAAAGAAAGATGGTGGTGTGTCTTTATTTGACTCTTTCTTATGTGCAGATCAAGAGGCTGAGGGAAGTCTTGCAGATGAGTCTCATGTCAGTGATCAGGGGAATGAGGTTGTCGTAAGCGACCCATTAATATTGACGGTAACTCGTGAAAAGCTAATTGAAGCTCAGAAGAATGATATTTCACTTGTGAAATGTTTTAAACTGGCTGAGAAACCTGCACTTAACAATGTCTCATTTTTAGTGAGAGATGGACTGCTGGTGCGGAAGTGGCATAAAAATAATGCTGTCGAGGATGAGTGGAACGTTGTTTATCAGGTGGTGGTTCCTTCCATTTTTCGTCAACAGGTATTGTCGTTGGCGCACGATCATCTGCTCTCCGGACACTTAGGGGTGACGAAAACATACAATCGTGTTTTACAGCATTTCTTTTGGTACGGTTTGAAGCGTGACGTTGTAAAGTACTGCAAGACTTGTCATGTTTGCCAGTATGCTGGAAAGCCAAACCAGGTGATTCCACCAGCCCCTTTAATTCCAATTCCCGTCATAGGCGAACCTTTTGAACATGTGATTGTGGATTGTGTTGGTCCTTTGCCAAAGACCAAATCTGGTAATCAGTTTTTATTGACTATTATGTGTTCAGCTACCAGATACCCGGAAGCAATTCCACTACGCAAAATCACATCCCGAGCAGTCGTTAAAGTTTTAACAAAGTTTTTTACCACATTTGGTTTACCAAGAATTGTCCAGACTGATCAGGGGACTAATTTTCTGTCTAAGTTGTGTGCTCAAGTTTTTAAGTCACTCAATATTACACATCGCATAGCCAGTGCCTATCACCCAGAAAGTCAGGGGTCCTTGGAGAGGTTCCATCAGACTTTAAAAGCAATGCTTAGGAAATACTGCCTCGAGACAGGGTCCGAGTGGGATGAAGGTGTTCCCTTGCTTTTATTTTCAATTCGTGAAACAGTGCAGGAGTCCCTCAAGTTCAGCCCATCAGAGCTGGTCTTTGGCCATACTGTTAGAGGACCATTGAAAGTCCTAAAAGAGAGGATGTTAGGCATTGAGGACTCTAAGAAAACAAACGTGTTAGACTATGTTAGCAAATTCCGTGATCAACTTCAGAAATCATGTATGCTGGCTCGTGAGACATTGGCTAAAGCTCAAGGCAAGATGAAAATGTGGTATGATAAATCTGCTGTCAACAGATCTTTTGCAGTTGGCGATCAGGTGCTGGTTCTACTTCCCGTTCCAGGGTCTGCATTAACTGCACGGTTTTCAGGGCCTTATGAGATCTTGGAGAAGAGAGGAGAGACAGATTATGTATTGCGTACACCAGATAGGAGACGTCAGAAACGGGTATGTCATATCAATATGTTAAAAGCTTACCATACCAGAGATGACAGGGAGTCACCTAAGGAGAAGGAAGACGATTGTGTCCGTCCAGTAGGTGTGGCATGTGACAAGAGCTCATTTGCTGACGATCAAGACAATGCGGAAGGCTTATTGGAGTTAGATACCCCATTGTTATCTGCTAGATTGTCTAATTCTGAAACCCTAGCCAATCTGTCAAGTTTCTTGGCACATCTTAATACCGATCAGAGGGATGATATCATTAAACTCCTTAGCAATTTTTCTTCTATACTGGGGGACACTCCTACACTAACCAATGTTTTACAGCATGATATCAATGTAGGGGAGGCCCAGCCGATTAAGCAGCATCCTTATAGAGTTAACTTTATTAAAAGAGCTGCAATGAAGAAGGAAACTCAGTATCTATTAGAGAAAGGTTTAGCCAGTCCTAGTCTTAGTGCATGGAGTTCGCCATGTCTTTTGGTACAAAAGTCAGATGGTACCGCACGCTTTTGTACAGACTACCGACGTGTCAATGCTGTAACTGTCCCTGATTGTTTCCCGATGCCACGGATAGAGGACTGTGTTGACAGCGTTGGTTCCGCCAAATTTGTGAGTAAGCTGGATTTGCTCAAGGGATATTGGCAAGTTCCATTAACGCCCAGAGCATCTGAAATTTCAGCTTTTGTAACACCAGATTGTTTTCTTCAGTACAGGGTTATGGCGTTCGGCCTGCGAAATGCCGCAGCCACTTTTCAGAGACTGGTTAATTTGGTTCTTGCTGATGTCCCGAATTGTAACGCTTATCTTGATGATATTGTGGTTTATTCACAGAGTTGGAGTGAGCATGTATCTCTTTTAGAGACTGTGTTCAAGCATTTGCAGGAGGCTTCATTGACTTTGAATTTCTCCAAGTGTGAAATCGGTAAGGCTACAGTGACTTACCTTGGTAAGCAGGTGGGGTATGGTCAAGTACGTCCGGTGATGGCCAAAATTTCAGCGATAAATGACTTTCCAGTACCTAAGACCCGACGTGAGCTACGTAGATTCCTGGGCATGGCCGGTTTCTATCGGTGTTTTTGTCGCAATTTCTCCTCCGTTGCTGCACCATTAACTACTTTACTCAGTCCTTCAGAACATTTTGTCTGGTCAACTGATTGTCAAACAGCATTTGAAAATATTAAAGTGTTGCTGTGTAGTAAGCCTGTTCTGTCTGCTCCAAATTTCTCCTTGGCGTTCAAACTGGAGGTGGATGCGAGTGATTTAGGAGCTGGTGCCGTACTCATACAAGAGGATAAGGATGGAATCGATCACCCGGTCTGTTATTTCTCTAAGAAGTTTAATAGAAGTCAACGGAACTATTCAACGATAGAGAAGGAGGCTTTGGCTTTGCTGTTGGCAATCCAACACTTCGAGGTTTACGTTGGTTCTTCTGTATTTCCTGTGACTGTTTATACAGACCACAACCCTTTAACTTTTATTTCACGTATGCGTAACCAGAACCAAAGGTTGATGAGGTGGTCCCTTATTTTTCAGAACTACAATCTTGAGATCCGGTACAAGAAGGGTACAGATAATGTCGTGGCAGACGCTCTGTCTCGGGTCTAAGGAAGAGTACCTACTGGTATAGGTTGGTTCTATCAAACATGTGTATGTTTGTTTTTTAAGGGTGGGGGTGTTACGTCCCGTAGCGTCTCTCTCTCTCTCTCTCTCTCTCTCTCTCTCTCCTTCACTGTCACTTGTTACAGGTCCCGTAATTGGATGACGTCGCGGCCAGTCATCGGAGTCTCGCGACATCCCGAGAACCAATGAGACGCTAGTGGGCGCGTATAAAGACCCGGATGCGACACGAGCGCGGGAGAAGCGTTTGCTTTGTTTTGTTTGCTCTCCTGCGTTTGCTGTCGTGTTTTTGCTCTTGTTTAGTTTGATTTGTTTATTGTGTGTTTTCTTCACTTGAAACTGTGTTCATCATGCCCTACTACTGATACTGTGATTATGGCGTGACTCGACTCTTGATTTGTCAGAGTTTGTTCAAGTCCTTCTCCGATACATAGTGATGGGACCAGGTTAGTATGTCACGTGACTTACACCTCGCAACACGTAGAGTAAAGTTGTTTAAACACACTAGTTTAGGAGCGGGTGCCAATTTATGTATTTATGTTTGTTAGTTAGTGTAGATAGCGGTGTTCTACACTGAAGATGTTATTTTCCTTGCTTTCTTTTGATTAGTTTAGAATTTGTTGGGGTTTAGTTAACTTGTTTTGTTTTATTGATTTTTTTTGTTTTAGCACCGCTCTCGTCCCTCGCTTTGTTATCGTTTATTTTACTTTTGTACATAATTTGTAAATAGGTATTTGTTTGTTTTGGATGTATGTTTGGTTCACTGCTTATTGTATCATTGGTGTTTTGTTACATTGAATTATTTTTCCCTTACTAAAAGCAACTACAAATTTAGTTCTTCTCTGCCTGTTTCTTTACTACACACATCACATCTCCTTAATAAATGAGTCCATTCTTTTAACAGCTTTTTAATAGTTAATCTTTTCTCATGTTACGTCTCCATATCCTCTAGACGCCAGGGGGACGTAACAAAATACTATATTTCAAATGAAATCGTATTCAAGTCGACACCGGGTTGACTGCAAAACAGATTCCACTGAAGCCGTCGTGACACCATGTAAAGTGATATCCACAAATAACTGAATGTTTCAAACAGAATGCGAAAAAGGCAAAACTACGGACTGCAGCTTTAATTGATTTTTTAGACAAAATATTGCCATATACATTCTGGTCTATATTTGGTTCGCCAAAATAAGTCAAATCAGAGTCGATTGTGTGTCAACACAACTGGCGTTGCAAAATGAATCTGAAAGTTGAATGAATGATTCAATAACTCACTCATGGGGTGCATCCTAGTGAGGCAGTGTCCTTGCTAGTCCCTTGGCTATGGAGCTAGGAATATGACAAAAAGGTTTGAATTTGAATTGTGTAAATTTGAATGATAGACAAGCGTCATTTAACAGAATTGAATATTAAGTGCAATTTTATATCATATGGTTTTAAATTTGAATTTTTTAAACTCGAATCCTGGACATTTGATATTTAACAAAATTGAAAAATGTTACGGCATAATTTTCTACCTGTATATTTTCAAACAGTGTATTTTTTGTTTGTATAGTTTTTGTATGTATTATTTAGATGTAGGAGCCACATTAGGAGTCAGTTTTCTCTTAGGTTCAGGCAGTCTTCTCCTATCTGATCAAGGAAATTGTTCATCAGATCTATATTTCTTAAACCTGTATGGGTGCTGTTGTGTTATGACAGGTTTGTTGAACCAGCTGTAGGGATGATGTTTCAGTGTGTCAGCTTTAATTAAGTTGATGCCTGTGACCTTAGGGAGAGGCTGAGGGATAACAATGGCCTTGCAGCCTTGAGTAAATACCCAATGACTGTCTTACTGTCATGTCACCCAACACATGAGAAAACAAACTCTCCTGTTCTTTATGAGTAGTGTTGACATCTGCTTGGTATCATATCAGATGTGTTGAGTGTAAACCGATCAGGTTACAGGGCACATTAAGATTGTGTTTTAAGTTTTAAAGTCTGTCTTGTAGAGTAAAACTGTAGGACAGACAATATCAGTGCATTAGGTCAGTTTAGTATTTGGTCTTTGATAAGTTCACATTTGTTTCGATTAACACTATGCTTTTTGGTTCGGGTTTTGGTGAGTCCTAATTTTTGGCCTGGATCATGGCCACTAGGGTGCTCCGTCCCTTCAACAAGAACACTTGAATAGTATCATCTCCTCTTGGTTCGCTGTGGTCGGAGCAGAGCACTTGGCTTAGGCAGATGTTGTTGCCACAAGCAAGCCAATCTTCAACACATTTTCTCTCTAGTGCCCCTAATGGTTGACTTCATCAGCCCTGTGACATGAGCCTCACTAATGGGTCATTTATGGTGACCCTGAGTGTGTTTTTGGATGTTTGCTGCTTTTTCCAATTGAGTCCCTCTTAGATTTACACAGATAGATCATTTATTTAAATGTGCACCCTGCCGGAAACTTTAGACTCATTTGTGACTGCCATAGCCAATGGAACAGAAAAGCAAACCAGTGAACAAACAACTAAATATTGTAAAAAGGCAAAAACAATAATCAGTCACCAAGATTCACAGACAAAGCTTAAAAGGATAGTTCACCCAAAAATTCTGTCATTAATTACTCACCCTCATGTTGTTCCAAACCCGCAAGACTTTTGTACATCTTTGGATCACAAATGAAGATCTTTTTAATGAAGTTGGAGAGATTTCTGTACCTCCATTGACAGCTACGCAACTACCACTTTGACACTTCGAAAAATTCATAAAGACATTGTAAAACTAATCCATATGAATTTAGCGGTTTAGTCCAAATTTTCTGAAGAGACTCGATCGCTTTATATGATGAACTGATTTAATTTAGGCTTTTATTCACATATAAACATTCATCAACTCACACATCAGTTGAGGTAAATGGAAGCTCAACGGTTCACTCTTGCGTGTTACGCTGCACATTTGAGCTTCCACGAGAACCTAATGAGGTTTGTTCTTGCATGTCAAGCAGGTTTGGTTGAGCTTCTGTTTATGTTCACTGATCAATGTTTATATGTGAATAAAAGATTAAAGTTTTGAACAACATGGGGGGGGAGTACTTAAAGGGTTAGTTCACCCAAAAATGAAAATTATGTCATTAATGACTCACCCTCATGTCACCCTCAACCCGTAAGACCTCCGTTCATCTTCGGAACACAGTTTAAGATATTTTAGATTTAGTCCGAGAGCTTTCTGTCCCTCCATTGAAAATGTTTGTACGGTAGACTGTCCATGTCCAGAAAGGTAATAAAAACATCATCAAAATAGTCCATGTGACATCAGTGGGTTAGTTTCGAATTTGTTGAAGCATTGAAAATACATTTTGGTCCAAAAATAACAAAAACTACGACTTTATTCAGCATTGTCTTCTCTTCCGGAATCCTTTCCATTGAATTGATTCCATTGAATTGATTCCATTGAACTGATTAATTTAATGTACCAGTATCTCAAATAAGACAAAAAACTTCCTGAGAATGTGGCTTGATGAAAGATTGGGCTTTCTGCGTTGTTAAGCGGACCTTACTTGAGGAAAAATCGTTTAACCTTATTGGAAACCTATTAGCTGACAACATTGTGCGGCCCAAATGGAAACCACACATCTTCACTGGTTTCTGAACTCACAGCTTTGCTAATCAATAACACACTTGTCAGATACTCTTTCACAATCCAAATCTCAATCTTCTTAAAATACAGTGCCCATTTGGATAGATCGGATTTTATACCTTCACTGGTCAAATCAGCTCATGATTTAAGACGTCACCCACCAAAGTGAAATTCCTCATTTCACTTTAGGCACTCTTTTAGAAAACTGGATTCATCCCAGAGGTCACATATCTCCAGCCCATCCTATTTTTGATATCTTAATGGTCTCTTGAATAGCTTTGAGTTCTGGAGGCGAAATGAGATTTGGACAGTAATGTCAGATTTCAAGATACCTTCAGAAAAGTAAAAACGAAGCGAGAAAAGGGTCATATATCTCTTGAGGGGTTCGGGGTTGAAACATTATAAGTGTATCGGCAACATACACAAAATAAAAATCCATATTTAGATGCATTTGTGCAGCATATTGAAAAATATGATCATAAAATCTTTTGTAGCGCACCCATTCCTTTATTTCAGATGTTATCAGAAAACAGGTGAGGACGGTTAAGTAACTTGGTGCCAGTACGCGTTGGGTGGAGGTCACACTTGAGCACACACACACACATATTAAAGCCGGACCGGCTCTCACAAAACACCTGCACTAAAGGAGCACCTGTCAAGGGGAGGGGAGAGAGGGGGGTCGGGGCCGTACCTCGTCTTGTCTCCACGTATTGTCCTGCAGCGGAGCACGAGAGGGGAAAAAAGAGCGAAGAGGGGCCACCTGTCTCCCTTCATCGCTCCCACTCCTTCATCTTCCCTCGGAGCGATTACACCAGGTCTCCGACACTAATCTAATTATACTGCTAAAAAGAAAGAGAGACACCGAAGAAGAGCCTTAGTGTGTTCTAATTAAGGCATTGCCAGAGGTTGGAGACAATGCGAGCCGTGTTTTTTTCACATGCGATTGCGAGAGAGTCATAAAGAGTTTTGCTCTCACTTAAGGCAAGGCTATTGTGATATGTAGGACATCCGAGGGGCGGAGGGAAAGTATAACTATCAGCAATCTGATGTAAAGGTCATGCAATGAGAGAAAGAGAGTGAGAAAGAGAGAAATGGATGGAGGGAAAGAGTGCACTAGGGCTATATGAATCATAAGTTTTGTCAAAGAGGTAGTGGCAGGGACCGGTCTATACGAGCAAGGTCGCAGTTCAGCGTCGCGCCTCAGGACCTGCTGCTCTTAAGCAGCCGCAGCTGCATTGTTCTCACTCCAGCCAGTGGAGACTCGCTGTGTCCATCCGATTAGCCACTCCGTGACCGTCCTTCACTACAGTATCACATACTGTTTACTGCGAGGGAGACCTTTAGTGAGGAGACAGATTGTTCACTTTGAAAGAGTCCTCTAGCCGGCCTGAAGCGCCGTTTGTGCATGAGAGTCCTCCAGTCCTTCAGGAAACTCCCACACACGCTACTCTCCACCATTATGCAGCGACAAGAGGCTTTAGCCAAACAATATAACATGCCGTTATTTTGCCGGCCATTGTTCTGTAGCTGTAATTGATGAAGAGATGGAACAAGTGCGTTGTTTCATCTTTGTCTTAAAATGTTAAGCTTTTGTAGCATGACGGGAAATGCATTTTTGCACTCTTTATGTTTTAAGGGACTCGCTAAACGTACACTGTGGTTTTCTAAGGGGCTCACAGTTCACTTAAAAAAAAAAAAAAAAAAAAAAGTTGATCTATGTACTTAGGTCAGTTGCGTCTCATCCTCGCTGTTTTTTCCTGCATCCCGACTTCTTGAGTTAGCTGTTTTTTAAGACGCAATGTCAAGTAACTAAATTTTCCGTCTCATTGTTTGAAATGTGTGATGGGCTGCTCACATTTAACACTAAAAATGACTACAGTACAGACTGTGTAAAATACTTTTAAGTTTATAAAAAAATTAAATCAGACTTGCCTTAACAGGGTTCACTTCAGAATTAAAATTTCCTGATAATTTACTCACCCCCATGTCATCCAAGATGTTATGTCTTTCTTTCTTCAGTTGAAGGTTTTTGAGGAAAACATTCCAGGATTTAGGGCTGTCAAACGATTAATCGCGATTAATCGCATACAACAATAAAAGTTTGAGTTTGCCTAATATATGTGGGTGTACTGTGTGTAATTATTATGTATATATATAAATACAAACACATTCATGTATATATTTGAGAAATATTTACAAGTATATGTATTTATTTATATTTTTGTATAATTTATATTAAAAATATTATTGTACATAACATATTTCTCTTAAATATAATTTGTGTGTATTTATTATATACATAATAATATTACACACAGTACACCCACATATATTATGCAAACTCAAACTTTTATTTTGTATACGATTAATTGCGATTAATTCGTTTGACAGCCCTACCAGGATTCTTCTCCATATAGTGGACTTCACCGGGGTACAACGGATTGAAGATCCAAATTGCAGTTCCAATGCAGCTTCAAAGGGCTCTACACGATCCCAGCTGAGGAATAAGTGTATTATCTAGCGAAATGATCGGTCATTTTCTTAAAAAAAAATAAAAATAAAAATAAAATAAAATATATATATATATATATATATATATAATATATGTTTTAACCACAAATGCTCATATTACACTAGCTCTCTCTTGAAAATGAGATTCAAATTTTTCGCCCTACCGTGGTACTTCAGCCTACGTCACGCACGACCTTTCCAACATGATTATGTAATGCGTGGCACATCGCAGAGCTAGTGCAAGATGAGCATTTGTAGTTAAAAAGTATATAATTTTTATTTTTTTTTAGAAAATGACAGATCGTTTCACTAGATAAGACCCTTATTCATCGTCTGGGGTTGTGTAGAGCCCTTTGAAGCTGCATTGAAACTGCAGTTTGGACCTTCACCTCGTTGGTAACTGGTAAAGTCCACTATATGGAGAAAAATCCTGGAATATTTTCCTCAAAACCTTAAAGGGTATAGTTCACCCAAAAATGAAAATTGTGATGTTTATCTGCTTACCCCCAGGCGTATCCAAGATGTAGGTGACTTTGTTTCTTCAGTAGAACACAAATGATGATTTTTAACTCCAACCGCTGCCGTCTGTCAGTGGTATAATGCAAGTCAGCGGGAAACTTTGACTATAAGAGTAAATAAAACACAACAGACAAATCCAAATTAAACCTCTGTGGCTCGTGACGACACATTGATGTCCTAAGACACGAAACGATCGGTTTGTGCGAGAAACCGAACAGTATTTATATCATTTTTTACCTCTAAAACACCACTATGTCCAACTGCATTCAGCATTCGCTTGGTGATGTCTGATTCGCGCTCTGACAACGGCAGTGATGTCTGGCACTCATTGAAGTATATGCGCGAGACATCACTGCCTGTTGTCAGAGCGCGATCAGACCTCACGAATCGAGTGATGAATGGATGAATGGACATAGTGGTGTTTTAGAGTTAAAAAATGATATAAATACTGTTCGGTTTCTCGCATAAACCGATCGTTTCGTGTCTTAAGACATCAATGTGTCGTCACGAGCCACAGGGTTTAATTTCGATTTGTCTTTCGTGTTTTATTTACTCTTACAGTCAAAGTTCCTGCTGACTTGCATTATACCACTGACAGACGGCAGCGGTTGCAGTTAAAAATCATCATTTGTGTTCTACTGAAGAAACAAAGACACCTACATCTTGGTATGTGCTGGGGGTAAGCAGATAAACATCAAATTTTCATTTTTGGGTGAACTATCCCTTTAATTTCTTTTTGACTGAAGAAAGAAAGACATAAACATCTTGGATGACAACGTGGGTAAATTATCAGGAAATTTTAATTCTGAAGTGAACTAATCCTTTTAGATGGCAAGTTATGGGTTGATTTGTTAGTTTCAGTGCCAACCTGGTTGAGTAAACTTGATCCTGATTGTTACACATCAACTTTTGCCATCCGAGTGATTCCACACAGCTTCATGTGTGTTGAGGTCACGACTGTGATGTGACCTGCAGACTTCTGGCTCCAATAGGCCTCAGTAGGGTTTGAAGTCATTTGAAGAATTTATGGCCTAATGAATCAAAGACTGTTTATGCTTTTCACTATTATTTTTGTGACCTCCACCATTGATTGACTTGAAGCCCCACTGCTTTACAAAAGGCTGAAGTTAAGAATCATTGAGTGTTTACATGTGCACCCATAATGTGATTATTTCCAATAATAAGAGTAAAGACTTAATCTCAGAGAGATGTTTACATGACGAGAGCATACCTCTTCACTCCCGTTTACATGCAATTTTCATTATTCTGATTATTCCCTAAGAATTGTGGTTATTATATAATGGGGTATGCAATGCATAGCACATGATGAACTCACATGTAGTAGGTGTGTTACTGGCCGCTGTTTTAATCCAAATGCAAAACACTTTTCTATGGATGTATTGGATCTTCATTTTGATGTTTTCGGCCATTAATACACGTGCAACAGTGTCAACATGAACTCAGTATCTTCAGCACCCCAGAAATGTGATTCCTTCTTTACTGCTATGTTTATGAATCTATGCAAGACAACGTCCTCATCAGTGTACATCACAAGCACATGTGTACTTTGGTCAGAGTGATAGATGAGATTAAGGTGTTTACATGCCTGTTTATTGCGATTTAAAATAAACACAAGCCACATATTTTACTAGGATTATGGTTACTACAATTATGAGCTTAATCGCTTCACTTCGATCAAAGTTTTGTTTACATGAGGTAAAGTTTAGTCGCAATATTGCCTAAATCTCATTATAATCGCATTATGAGGGTGCATGTAAATGTAGTCAGCGTTGCAGTCAACTTTTCTTCAGATATTCTGATATTCTTCTGATTAGCGAGTCATAAAAGTTGTATTTACTGCTTGACAGGACTTACTGCCACTTGTTGTCACTTCTAGCCCTTTCCACAGTGGTTTCTCTTTTAAGCTTCTGCATTATTCCTTAGAGTTGAAGACTTACTGTATATCCTGGAAATGGAAGACATACTAAATGCTGTGCAAGCATTTCACTGGATTTCCTCCTGTCCCTTAAGGATGTGACCTTTATACTCTGATTATCAGATTCAAACTCCTTGCTGGGTCTTTTCACTGGGTCTACCATTTTCAAACTCCATTATTTTTAACATTTATTTATGACGGTTAAAAAAATAAAAATCAGGTTGGAGTCTGTCTTACCGTGGTTCCCAACCCTGGTCCTGGAGTACCCCCAACTCTGCACATTATATATCTCCCTAATCAAACATCACACCTAATTCAACTTATCAGCTCGTTAGTAGAGACTTCAAGACCTGAATATATGTATATATATATAGGCTGGCCACACACTTGAAGAGTTATAATGCCGATTTATGAGCCCGATTATGCACCAACCAACGATCTAGGGGTGTGGCCCGATTTGAGGCTTGTCACAACGGACTTTTTGTCCAAAATATCCTCAATTGTGTGGTTTCATTACGATTATTTTACTACTCCTGATCGCGTCAGAGCCTCCACGATCCCAAAAGGTAAATTTCAAACGTGTTTCCGACCCTTGAATGGTACTGCCTGTGACTTGATACCCGCAATAGCCAATGAGAGCAAGCAAGCGTCACCTTTTGGATGTTGCATGCTTCTATAACTGAAACTTGGCAGCCACAAACATTCCACAAAAGTGAAATATTGAGAAAGAAGATCACTCACTTTTTACTTTTTTCGCTGCAAACCGAATACACTCCAGGAGAGCTAAATAACAAGGATCAATTGTCCTCCATTTTGTTTTTCTTCTCAAGTAATGTTTGATCGCGCAAGTTGCCATGAGATGTTGTCTCACTGTGAAATC
>NC_063048.1:3660497-3674987 GCF_018812025.1 Megalobrama amblycephala | reverse complement strand
AAAAAAATAATAAACAAAAGTGGGCTTAAAGAGCACCCCTGACGTGTCCCTCTTGATAGGTTAAAAAAGGGGGATACTACTCCATTTGTTATCACTGCGGCCTTGGGTTCTTTGTATAATATTTGTACCCATGAAATAAAATTTTGCCCAAAGCCAAAATGTGACAAGGTAGAGAATAAAAATTGCCACTCCACCTTGTCAAAAGCTTTCTCCGCATCCAGAGAAATAGCTGTTATTGGAGTATTTTTGGATTGACACAACCAGATTAGATGAAACAACAATCTTACATTTTCAGAAGAAGCTCTATTGTTCATGAATCCCACTTGATTAGGATGAATAATGATTGGTAACACCTTTTGCAGATGATTGGCTAGGATTTTTGTCAAAATTTTCAGATCGACATTTAATAAACTAATAGGTCTAAAATTTGAGGGGTCTGTAACATCTTTACCTTTTTTGGGGATTACAGAAATAAAGGCCTCATTAAATGTTGGGGGTGCTCGCCGTTTCCTGAACATTTCATGGTATACCTCATTAAGTATTGGAGCTATAACCTCTACAAATTCCTTATAATACTCCACGGGCAAGCCATCAGCACCCGGCGATTTTCCATTTTTCATTGATGAAATTACTTCTTTTATCTCATTTACTGAAATAGGGGATTCCATCTCCACCACCTGATCTGGCTGTAAGCTCGGCACTTCAACATTTGAGAGAAAATCTTCAATCTCATTTTGAACAGATTTAGTATGTGTTCTAGACGTATACAGCTTTTCATAGTATTGCTGAAAAACTTTATTTATGTCTTTGGCTGCAAATATTTGACTATCTCCTTGTTTAATTACTGGTATTGTGTTGGAAGCATTTTTTTCTCTTAATTGTCTGGCTAACAATTTCCCTGTTTTCTCTCCCCCTTCATAAAAATTTGTTTTCAGTCTGTACAGTGCATATTCCACCTTTTTGTTATAAATCTCATGCAACTGATATTTTAATCTACAAAGTTCTTGATAAAGCCTGTCCGAAAAAGCATTAATCAACTGTAATTCCTTGTTTTTGATTTCCTTTTCCAACTTGTTAATCTTATTTAGACTCTCTCTTTTCTTTTTTGCAGCCTGAGCGATAAGTTTACCTCTTACATACGCCTTAGCGGCCTCCCAGACTGTTGAAATGTCTTGAGTACTCCCTAAATTTATATCAAAAAAGGATTTTAAATCATCTTCTAAAGCTTTTCTGAAAAGGGGATCTAACAATAATGCCGTATTCATTCTCCATCTTCCTCTTTTCTCTGTATCATTGGTTATATTCAGAAGAAGTTCTACTGGTGCATGGTCGGTAATAGTTATTGTCTTTATAACACAGTTTGCTACTTGAGCAGTCAAAGGGGCTGATACTAAGGAAAAAAAAAAATCAATCCTTGACTACATTTTGTGACTGTGGGAGAAAAAGGTGTAATCCCTATTCTTTGGATTGACCTGCCTCCTATATGTCTGTAAGACCCAAATCACAACTCAACATATGTATTGCTTCTCTTCCTTTTGACAATAAATGAGTCTGTCGAGAACTTTTATCTAGGATTGGATCCATTACTTCATTAAAATCCCCAGCTAGAATTATTTGGCCCTCAGAATTCCCCAGCATGTGATTAAGCTCATGGAAGAAGGGTGGGTCGCTCTTGTTAGGTGCATATATATTGCACAACACCATTTTTGTACCCTCTATAATGGCTTCTAAACACAAAATCCGTCCCTCTGAATCATTACTTTGTTTTAACAGAACAAAACTTATATTCTTATGAATCAGAATTATCACTCCATTACGTTTACTGGAGTATGAACTGTGAAAAATGTGACCTACCCACCCCGCTTTAAATTTTTCTGCTTCTTTACCCTTCATATGAGATTCCTGGATAAACACAATATCTGCTTGATTGTTTTTCAAATATGTCAACACTTTTTTCCTTTTTGCTGGGCTACCACACCCATTAATGTTCCATGAGATAAATTTAACTAATCTCCCAGACATTTGCTATTTATTATAGTCTATGGTCTGTGCCCACCTTTAACAATTTATCCTGTATTAATAACTTGGAACTCTGAGACGCCTGCATATGAAAAAATGCTGTTAACCCAAACCTTCCAAACTTTTGTTTTTTGAAAACGTAACATTTTCCAACACTATGAACTTTGAAATATGTGAACAATAACGAATACAAAAATAAACATAGAAACAAAACAGAAAAAGTAAAGGGTCCGACAACTCCCCATCCCTCTTTTCCAGGCATCCACTTTTCTTCACTATGAAGAATGGGGAAAGAGGGAAAAAACAAAAACGAAAAAGAAAAAACAAAAACAAAAAAAAAATCCCCGGTCCATAGGTTTATCGCAGCTCCTATGCACGCTGTCTTCTTGGCCGTTTCTAAGCCACTCGGGAGTTATCGTTCAGTATCTACATTCCCACATAACTGAATTCACTGTAAAAAATAAAACGACCCTTTGTTCAGCAAACAGTTTTTTTTTAGTTACAGATAATATGAATTGTGAATATTGTGAGTCTATGTAAAAATGCATGTTAGTCCAACAATATTTTGCAAAATGTTATAGCAACATCATTAACCAAGTTGAATGAACAAACATTTTTTAATTGAATTGCGCGCGCATGCATCTACGGGGTTTCCCTTCTCATTATCAGCATCGCCACTTCTTCTTCTTCTTTTGATTTTTATTGGCGGATGGCAAACCAACTTAAGGTGCATTTACCGCCACCTACTGGACTGGAGTGTGGGCAACAGCTTGACAAAAAGGAAGGACTTAAAACTAATGAGAAAAAAAAAAAAAAAAAAAAAAAAAAAAAAAACTAAATATTCATATCAAATTCTTTTACTTAACCCAGTACTTTCCAAATAACACATTAGAGGACTGAAAATTTTCCCAGACATTGTTTTCCCTAGAAGATTTTCTAATGTCATGTTTTGTTTTCCAACTTGTATTTCTAATTCCCTTCTTTCTTCTTCATATCTTTTACAATCCATTAAAATGTGTTTTACTGTCTCTTGTGAGTTGCAGTGATTGCAAAGACCAGTGGGGTGTTTTCCTATTCTATGTAATGTAAAATTTAGACCAGCATGACCTATTCTCAGATGTGTAACTATCTTTTCTTCTTTTGGATTCCTGCTCTGCCTAACACTTATACCTACTTGTTTTTGTATACTATACAGATGCCGTCCAGTGTCAGCTATGTCCCAATATTCTTGCCATATTTTGTTTACATGTCCCTTAATAATGGTTTTAATTTCTGCTCTACATAATGGTACTTGTACATCAACTATTTCATGTTTTATTGATCCTTTTGCCAGAGTATCTACAATCTCATTTCCTTCCACCCCTACATGAGCAGGAACCCAAAGGAAAAAGACATCCAGCCCTCTATCATACAGTATTAATAGCAAGTGATATATCTGATATATGATATCTTTCCTGCATGAAGTTTCCCCAGATTGAATACTAGAAAGGGCAGATAAGCTGTCAGAAGCTATGGCTACATTTTGCATCTGATTATTTCCTTCCAACCACTGTAATGCCAATAAAATTGCCAAAAGCTCTACCGTGTATACTGATAAATGATCTGCTTGCTCTTTTTTTAACTGCTACTTCATAATGCGGAATGAAGAAAGCAGCCCCAGTACGGCCTGTCTCTGGCTGCTTTGATCCATCTGTAAATATGAATATTTTGTCTTGGTAGAGATCCATATATCTTTGAACTGTAATTCTCTGTGGTATTACTTTAGATTTTTCTTTTAACATTTGTTGAAGGCTTATATCTACAAATGGCTTTCTGAAATTCCAAGGTGGTACTGTTGATATTGCCACAGTGGGGCTTACTTGGAGCTGGTTAAGGTTTGCATTTTGTGCTTTTGCATTTCCTATCCATCCAAAACTGTAATAATTAGTTTTATTATGTTCTGAACAGTCTTGTAAGATGGCCTTTGTGGGATGTACCTCACTATGCCCTTGCAAGTTAATCCAATATGCCAGCATGATTTTGACCCTCCTAATACGTAAAGGCATCTCTCCTGTCTCAACCTGTAATGCAGACACTGGTGATGTTTTAAATGCTCTAGAACAAATCCGAAGTGCCTGTGCCTGTTCCACATCAAGCTTTTTAAGGTTTGATTCTGATGCTGACATAAATGCTAGGCAACCATAATCTAGTGCTGTTCTTAAAAGAGCCTGATAGAGGTTTATGAGTGATGCCCTGCTTGCTCCCCAGTCTTGCCCTGATAAACACCTTAAAACATTATTGATCTTTTTACATTTATTCCTAAGCTTATCAATGTGTTGACACCAGTTCAGCTTCTCATCAAAGAACTCAGCATCGCCACGTTTTCTTCCTGCCATTTTGGACTTGGAGCGGGGAGAAACAGGTTTCAGGTGAGTAATTAACGTTAATTAATTTTAGGCACTTGAAATGAAAAGTGGACATGAGTTGTTTTTCTTTTTTCTTTTTTTTTTTTTTTTTTTTTTTTTTTTTACAAACAACGTCTGTCAGTGATGCAAATATGTTTGCGCAGTGGGTGCATAGTTTTCATAAAGACTTATTGTGGCAGGTATTTATCATTTTCATCTTAAAATGATAGGCTAAGTTATAATGTTGACATATACTAATATTTATCTTTGAAATTTAAAATGAGATGTAACGTTAAATATGTTGCAATTGAATATGAACCAGTGATTCGGAATCAATAAAGCAATCCAATCAGGACCTCGAAGCAAATTAAATATTAACGTTAACTTACGCTGTTATATTAGCGTACGTAATTAAAATATGGTTTCAGCAAAAAATGTCCAAAGTTAATATTGAAGGCTTTTTGTTAGGCTATTGTTAGTCCAGGTTAAGTCTCAATGTGGCGCTATTGTGATGTTTAAGGTGGTTGCACTCAGTATTAACAAATGTAAAGATATTTTTCATAATGTTAAACCGGATTTTTATAATAATGTTATCCAGTCTGTGGCCAGTTACCGTTAGTGGTAGTCGAGACACAGATGTACGCTGTACATATACTGATTCTAGAACAGTCGCTTTGTGCTCTCGCTGTACTTTGACGTCATACGCCGTTCAAGTCTGCGCAGCGCTGTATGCATATTATGTATATTCAATCTATCCGTCGTATGGTCGTATCTGTGTCCTTGTCGACGTCACACGAAACCCACGTCGTAATCGACCTCTTTCCAAAGTCTGGAAAAAGCAGTTTACATTAACAACTTCGAGATAAAATTCGACTATCCGACTATCACGTGGGTTTGTTGTGTGTGACCGAAGCGCCATTTGGAAGGCATGTAAGTTCACTAACTACGCAATAGATGAGACTAACTGTTACTCGCGAAAAGAAGTCGAATTTGTTCTTCCAGCTTCGTACTTAAACTCGTAAACTCTTTTTTTTTTTTTTTTTTTTTTTTTTATGGTATGTACATGTGAACAATTAACAAAACTATAAATCTGCTGAAACCTATAAATATTTCACCAATGACTGGGTACAGGATTTATTTACATTTTTACCAAACTGTAATTTTCTGTACGTTTTTCTCTGAAGCATGCTGTTTCCAAGGTGAACAGACTACAGTGTTATTTGCTGTACTTGCTTAAATATCAGTTTATAAAATGTACTGACATTGACTTAAAGTACTCATTTGATAATATATTTTGTCTGTCTGTATCAATGCACACTATTTTAGTTAGCACTTTGTAATTAGTTGTCACCAAATGACTACTATGTCTTAAGCAGTAAACCTTAACCCATTTTGGTTTTCATAGTGAATGTAAGACAATAAAGAACATCACATTTATTAAAAGTGGCATAATACATTATTATTTCTGCATCAAATAAAAGGTATAATGAAATCGAAATAATAAAATGTATAAAATAAATATATAAATTGGAACAAGATCATTATCATGTTTGACATTAGTTAAAAATGCTGAAGAATATTACCATTTTAAGTGCAATACATTTTCAAATTGATTTTCAAATATGTTTTGAAATAAGGTTGTAACTCATTCATTTTTCTATTTTCCAGGATTATAAAAATACTTAATGCAGTGTAAAAACTGCAAATTCAGCAGTTCGAGTGAAGACGTCCTTCTAAAGCACTATCGGCTGCATCACCCAAGCATTTCCAGCTGGCCTTGTATTCATACGGGGTGTGTTTGTGTCTTCAGGACAGCAGGTGCTTTAAAATCCCACCTATCTAAATCACACCAAAACCGTCACAGAGTCAGTCAAGAACTTTCAACAATAAGTTGTGAACTTTGTGAATTCCAAGAGATTTGCAGTGAGAAACGTTTCTTCATTCACCTTGGAAATCATCTTAAACGAAAAGAAACAATTAATTGTCCCTTTAAAGGATGTGGATTTAAAACAAACAATCGGCCAACGTTCAGCTCTCAGCTCTCACTCGCAAATTCAATGTCAGCAGAAGTAATTTGTTCTGGCCCTCTTCCTGTTCGTCGGAGTGATGAGATAGTTAGCAGGTTATCATCACTCAATGGCTGGCTGTCTAAGTGGTGTCCGCAGAATAATATAGGTTTCATAGACAATTGGAAAAGCTTTTGGGGCAGACCTGATCTGTTGAAAAGAGATGGTATTCATCCCTCCCGGGATGGTGCTGCTCTTCTATCTAGAAATTTGGCAAATAGTCTTAGAGCTGAAACCATGACAAACCAGGGCCCAGATCAGGACGCAGACAAACTGGCTAAACCGACCGTCTGCTAGCCGCCTCACGTCACAGAACTCAGATAATTCACAGCACATAGAAACTCTTTCACCTAGATATTATCACATAGAGACTGTGTCTGTACCTCGAACTAGTAAATACAAAAAACTTCCGAAACCTTTTAAGGGTAAAAATTGTAATTGATGTTCAAAAAATGAAAATCACAGATAAATCAGATAAACAAATGATAAAGCTTGGGTTACTGAATATTAGATCTATTTCTTCAAAAGCACTTATTGTAAATGAAATTATCACAGACAATAAACTAGACTTGCTGTGTTTGACAGAAACCTGGCTAAAACCAGACGATTACATTACTTTAAATGAATCTAGTCCTCAAGGTTATGATTATCGACACAATCCTCGACAGAAAGGCAAAGGGGGAGGTGTTGCTGTAATTTATAGTAATATATTCAGAATCATTCAAAAGAATTTCAAATATAATTCCTTTGAAGTGATGGTGCTTTATGTAACATTATGTAAGTTGACATTTGTGCTGGCTACTGTATACAGGCCACCAGGGCACCATACTGACTTTATCAAAGAATTTGCTGATTTTCTATCAGAGTTAGTACTGGCTGCGGAAAAAGTCCTTGTTGTTGGTGATTTTAATATCCATGTAGATAATAATAAAGACGCATTTGGATTGGCATTTGCAGACATTTTAAACTCTATTGGAGTTAGACAACACGTGTCAGGACCCACTCATTGTCGTAATCATACCTTAGATCTAATACTGTCGCATGGAATTGATATTGATGCTGTTGAAATCCTACCGCAGAGCGATGATATATCAGATCATTATTTAGTCTCGTGTATAATACAATTAGCCAAGGCTACAAAACCACCACCCAGCCATAAATATTGTAGAACCATCACGTCTACCACTAAAGATTGCTTTATAAATAATCTCCCCGAGCAGTTTCATCGCCTTAGTATACCTGACAACTTAGAAGAACTCGATGCTGCAACAGAAACTATTGGCTCTCTCTTTTCCAGCACATTAGATGCAGTCGCTCCTTTACGTCTAAAGAAGATTAAGGAAACTAATCCAACGCCGTGGTATGATGGGCACACTCGGGCTCTAAAACGAGCTGTTAGAAAAGCTGAACGTAGTTGGAAGAAAACAAAACTAGAAGTTTTTCGCCTTTCGTGGAAAGAAAAAATGATTAAGTACAGAACGGCTATAAGAAATGCTAGATCTACTTATTTTTCAAATCTCTTAATAGAAAACAAACATAATCCTAGGTATTTATTTGACACAGTGGCTAAATTAACTAGAAACAGAGATTCAACTGCTGACGTTTCCATAGAGCACAGCAGTAATGACTTTATGAACTTCTTTACTTGCAAGATTGATAATATTAGAGAGAAAATTAAAAACATGCAACCGTCTACAGTTTCGCTTCAGACAGTGCACTGTAGTGTCCCTGAGGTAAAACTAGAATCATTCGCCGCTATAGGAGAGGAAGAATTATCTAAACTTATCAAATCATCAAAATCAACGACATGTATGTTAGACCCAATGCCGACTAAACTACTGAAAGAAATGCTTCCAGAGGTCGTAGGTCCACTTCTTGATATAATTAATTCATCGTTAACACTAGGATACGTGCCAAAAACCTTTAAGCAGGCTATTATTAAACCTCTTATTAAAAAACCTCAACTAGATCCGAGAGATTTAGTAAATTACAGGCCAATCTCGAATCTACCTTTTCTGTCAAAGATACTAGAAAAGGCAGTTTCATCACAACTGTGTTCCTTTTTAGAAAGAAATGGAATCTGTGAGGATTTCCAGTCAGGATTTAGACCGTACCATAGTACTGAGACTGCTCTCGTTAGAGTTACAAACGATCTACTCTTATCATCCGATCGTGGCTGTATTTCTCTATTAGTGTTATTAGATCTCAGTGCTGCTTTTGACACTATCGATCACAACATTCTTTTAAAAAGACTTGAAAACTATATTGGCATTAGTGGAATTGCTTTGGCATGGTTCAAATCGTACTTATCTGTTCGGGAAGCAGACACACTCTGTCAGTTTAAATCTAGACTAAAAACACATCTCTTTGCTCTTGCATACACATAACACATTATCAATACATTAACATTTTTCAAATCCGTTAAAGGATTGTTACGCTGCAATAATTAGGTCGGCCGGAACCGAGAACATTTCCTATAACACTAGATATACCTGTACATCAGAATAAGAATGGCATCTACGCTAATATCTGTCTCTCTGCTTATCCCGAGGTTTTCCGGGTGCTGGATCCAGGCCGTATCCAGATCAGATGGAGAACCTGTGTCTGGACCTGACTACAACGCAGCCCAGGAGACAATGGGCCTACAGATCCAGTTCTGGCTGCATAGACTTTTAAATCCCCGTATCCGCTTACAAATATATATATATATATAATCTATTTTTAATCTCTATAATAAAAATGTATAATTCAGATTTTGATCTCCATATCCATTTACATATATTATATATATCTTCCAAGGGGTTTTTTCCCTCCTAGGACTTTTTTCCCACGCTGGGTTTTCTCCTAGGGGGTTTTTTCCACCCCTGGGAGTCAGCCGACATTGGCTTAATGTAGCACCATCTTGTATATGTTACATATTACCACGCTTGTTTGTACAGCTTATTTTTAACCACTTCCCTTTTTTTCTGTGCTTCTAATATGTAAAGCTGCTTTGAAACAATTACCAATTGTAAAAGCGCTATATAAATAAATTTGACTTGACTTGACTTGACATAGAAGCAGAATACACAGAAAGCATACACTAAAAGACTTTAGAACTGCAATAAAGACGGTCTTCGAGAGGATTGATAATGAAGTGCCATCTATCTCACAGATCTCTTCAGAAGTCGAAATTGGAGATGATGATAGAGTACAGTTTGATGAAGATGTAAATAGTCAAACACTTGAACAAAAAATTGCATCTCTTTTTTTGTGTATGCAGACTGTGTTCCATGTTTCAAAAGATGCTACTCAGAAAATAATTGAGGAACTTAAAAGTATTTTGTTGTTCTCCAAATCTCAGGCCCTTCATAGTGTAGAATCAGTTCTCACAAAGCACAACGTTAATGTTGAAAGTAACATTGTCAAAGAAATTGCAGATTCAGTGTGTTTGACAAATCCACTTTTAACCGCAATATCTGCAAAGGGTATTTTGTCTACTGACTACAGAAGAACTCTGTATTTCAAACAACACTTTCCTTTAATAGAACCTACAGAATATCTTTATGAACATACCCAGAAAGAATCCTTTGTTTATGTGCCAGTCATTCAGGTACTTGAAACTCTGCTAAGTTTACCATGTTTTTTGGATAAAGTTGAATTTACAAACGAACATTTAGCTGGACAGTACAATTCGTTTCAAGATGGGAAGTACTACAGGGAGAATGTGTTTGTTGCAGAAGAAGAGGTTGTTCTGAGTTTGGCCTTTTATATAGATGAGTTTGAAGTTTGCAACCCATTAGGCACATCCAGAAAAATTCATAAAATTACTGCTGTCTACTGGATGATCTTAAATTTTCCTGCAAAGTGGAGATCTACTTTAACATCAATTCAGTTAGCTGTTTTAGGAAGGAGTGTTGATGTTAAAAAATTTGGTCTATGACAAATTATTGGAACCTTTGATAAAAGATTTGAAAGCTTTGGAGCAAAATGGTGTGTTTGTGGAGACTTTGGGGCATTATGTGAAGCCAACTGTTTTCTGTGTATGTGCAGATAATCTCGGAGCCCACAGTCTTGCAGGCTACCAGGAAAACTTTAATGTTGAAAAGTTCTGTCGGTTCTGTTTGATAAGTCGTGATCAAATAGCAACTGTTAAGGCTAGTGATTTCCCTCTGAGGACTGTTGAAGAGCACAATTCATTTGTGGAACAGCTTAAGCAGAGTGACACCCTGCAGAGTGTTAATGGTGTAAAGAGTGAGTGTTCATTAAGCAAACACTTGAGAAACTTTCATCCAGTTAGTGGGTTTCCCCCAGACATTTTACATGATTTTTTTGAAGGGGTCATACCTGTGGAATTATCTTTGTGTCTCAGAGATTTGATCTCAAAAGGTTACATTACTCTTGAAGGATTAAATCACTCAATCAAAACATTCCCTTACAAGTACTCTGACAAGGTCAACAAACCAAAGGCAATTCTAAAATCAGGCCTAGTTAAAGGATCAATTGGGGGTAATGGTCATGAAAATTGGTGTTTGTTGCGCTTACTTCCTTTAATGATTTGGGATTGCATCCCAGAACACGAGCCATCATGGGAAATATTAATGGATCTAAAAGAAATTGTAGAAATTGTCCTATCACACAGTGTCTCTGAAGAAACTCTGTGTTACTTGTCATGTAAATTGGCAGATCACCGCTTGCTTCTGACTTCCACGTTTCCAGACTTCAAATTAAAGCCGAAGCACCACTTCATTGACCACTACCCACAACTGACAAAATGCTTTGGACCTTTGGTGAACTTGTGGACTATGCGATATGAGTCAAAGCACTCATTCTTTAAGAATGCAGCACGTGATATTCACAATGTGAAAAATTTGCTGCTTACTCTTTCTGTTAAACATCAGCAAATGATCGCCTATCATTTGAATGCCCAAAGCCTTTTGAAATCAGAGTTATATGTTGAAAAAGTGGATGTGGTTAAAATATCACTGTTAGATGCAAAACTGAAATGTGCTATACAAAGAAAGTTTCCTCATGTGTACACTGTGTCACTGTCCAAAAATGTTTGTCTGTATGGAACTCAATATGCTAAGGACATGATTATATCTGCTGGGACAATGCAATGGACAGCCTGAGTTCTTCAAGATAGAGCACATGTTGCTCTGTCCTGACAAAGTCTCCATTGTATCTAAAAGACTTTCTGGCTGGTATATTGAACACTTGAGATCTTATGAACTTGTGGAAAGCAACTATGCTGACATGGTTGTCCTTGATCTTGATGACTTAAATGATTATCACCCATTGATTCCTTAGAGATTCCTTACAGGCTTAGAGACCGAGTCCTTGTGACCCTGAGGACATACCTGCACCATTAAACTTGCCTGATGGTATGTGTAAAGTTAGTTTTTTTTTTTTTTTTTTAATTGGAAAAAATACTGGTATTTTTTACTTAACTTTCTCTGTCTACCTCTCGGTTTACAGGCTTTACTACTGCGAGTTGTCATTTCTTCAACTGATGCCCGGCGACTTCAGCTTTTTGAAGTGCCACAGTCTGTAGAGTCCCTTATTAGTATTCTGAAGGAGAAACTGCAGTTACAAGGACAGTTTGTCTTGCAGTTTCAGGACCCTGATTTTGGGAATGCCCTTTGCAGCCTGACTGACATCTCGGAACTGCCCAGTGACAAAGCAGTCTTGCATATTCAGTGGTGCAATTCATCATTGTCTGAAACCAGCCTTTCTGTGTCATCTCTTGATACTGCTAGTGTTGATGACTCTGATGGATCCTTGACCAGCTCCACAGCCTCTGTACAAAGGTATTTGCGCACAGCCTCAGAATGGCCACTGCCATTCCCCATCCCACCCCTGTCATTTGATGTCGAGCTAAAACTACGACGAGGCAATGAGACATATGCAGAAACACAGACAGGCATTGATGTGACCAGAGACATAAAGATGGAGATTCTTGATAAAATAGTTCAGGCTGTTTTTTGACATAAAGGCATATCCCGACAATCAAGAAATTGAGTCCATTGCATCTGCACTGATTTCCAAGTATCCATGCCTTAAGGAAGCCTGGCAAAGGTAAGGGCTATGAAGGATGGTTGATCAGCCTAAAGAACAAGCTAAACAATTACCGTTCAAAATTGAGAGCAGCAGGCTGCAATGAAGTTAGTGTGAACAAGAAGCGTAAGGATGTTGAACATGGACATGGTTTCACCATGAAAAAAGCAAAGCGTGGAGAAGTGAATTTTGTCCCGGAACATCCATGCAACCACACTGATGCTTCACTTGAAGAACAAAGACTTTTATTGATCGATGAAACCAAAAAGGCAAGAAGCAGCATGGTGGTCATAAGTGAAAAAATGGAATTAACTTTTTCCCTGAGGAGAAAAGAAGTAGTAGAAGATCAACCAATGGTTGTAGACGTGCAGCAGAGGTGGCCTGCACTTTTTCTCCAGGAACAGGTAATTATGTCAGGTTTTTCTTTGTTAAAAAGGCTAATTTAAATGATTTTGTATTGTTTGTTTATTATCCTAAATTTGTTAGAAACACATGAAATGTTTTTATTACTTAAAGGGTTAGTTCACCCCAAAATGATAATTTTATCATAAATCAGTTAACCTTGTGTCGTTCTAAAACACCAAGTGATCTGATTGTCTCCAGATCACATTTTCAGATATTTTTGATGAAAACCAGGAGGCTTCTGTCTGTCCCATTGACTTGAGTTAGTTTCACGATTCTTTTTCCCAGAAAAGAATAAAAGACATCGCCAAAAAGGTCCGTATGCCATCAGTCATTCAATAATAATATTATGAAGTGACAAACACTTTTGTGCACAAAGAAAACGAAACAAACAATTTTTTTTTAACAAGTTGTTATCAAAGTAATTCATTGCGTGTTCACGAGCAGACTACGGCATATGCTGACGTCACCTGCTGATGTAGTTGCCAATGTTTCTTTTGATTTTGCTCCTTTTTTATTTAAGCCATTATGTAAACATTGTAAACAATACTTGAACAGCCCGTATAAATGCGCACATTACTTGCCAGTGTATTCTGTGTCTGTACACTGGCAACTACATCAGCAGGTGACATCAGCAACATACACCATAGTCTGCTCGTGAACGCGCACTGAACGACCAAGGAGGAGAACAAATTGTTGAATAAAATCACTCGTTTTGTTTTCAGTGCGCACAAAAGTGGTTTTGTTGCTTATAATAATATTTTTGAACTACTGATGCCACGTGGACCTTTTTGGCGATGTCTTTTATGCTTTTCTGGGGAAAAAATTGAAACAAACTGAAGTCAATCGGACAGACAGATGCCTCCCTGGTTTTCATCAAACACATTTTTAAATATTTTGGAAGACAATCGGATCACTTGGTGTTTTAGAACGACACAGGGGTAAATTATTTATGATAAAAGTTATCATTTGGGGTGAACTTACCCTTTAAGGCACCACATGTAATACACATTTTAACCATCTGTGACTGCCATTTCTAGCTGGATGATGTTTATTTCCACTAACAAGGTCAACTTAACTTGAAATGCTATTCATGCAGAAACACTACTTCTTGTAGCAATATCAGCGTGAATCTAATGTCAAGTATTCACAAGTCAGTCAGGATGTCCTTTAATACAGTCAGTCCTCATGACCCCCTCCCGGAACATTTTTGTTTTCTTTCTATGTAAAAGATGGACAATTCTGTTTCCATAATTAACACACTAACAGACTGATAAGTTGAATCCTGCATTTTATATTTTATATTTACAGGTAGGCCTGTAAAAAATATTGTGGTAGGTGGGTCACGAGGACTGGAGTTGAGAAACACTGTCTTAATAGGCGTTTAGACCATAAATAATGTTAAGTATGGAAACAGAATTGTCCATCTCTTACATAGAAAGAAAACAAAAATGTTCCGGGAGGGGGTCATGAGGACTGACTGTATTAAAGGACATCCTGACTGACTTGTGAAAACTTGACATTAGATTCACGCTGATATTGCTACAAGAAGTAGTGTTTCTGCATGAATAGCATTTCAAGTT
>NC_063048.1:3511866-3659293 GCF_018812025.1 Megalobrama amblycephala | reverse complement strand
GCTTGGATACAAGGTGATTCTTTTAGTTGGCATCTCTTTTTCTTGTCATCAGATGTCAGACTGTTCTTAAAGTGTACAGTACAGCATACCATACCAGGTTAGTGGTTGCAGTAAGCATGTCTGTTCTTATAAATGGTTGTTTAAAATTGAGGGATAGTTCATCCAAAAATGAAAATTGTCACATTTTGTCACTCTTATTTTGTTACAAACCTGTATAAATGTCTTTGTTCCGAGGAACATGAAGAAAGATGCTTTGGGGAATGTTTGTAACCAAACCGTTCATGAGCCCCATTCACTTTTATAGTAGGAAAAAAGAATACTATAGAAACGAATGGGGCTCGTGATCTGTTTGGTTACAAACATTCCTCAAAATATCTTATGTTCATCAGAACAAATACATTTATACAGGTTTGTAACAACATGGGAGTAAGAAAATGACACGATTTTCATTTTTGGGTGAACTATCCTTTTAAATAAAACTGTAAAAAAGTGTTTTAAATGTTGGTTTAAATGTGGTAATTTGAAAAGGTTTAGATTACGGAACATGTCAAGACATTAAAAACATTTTATTGTTGGATACAAAGAAAAATCCTAAATTGATACCAACAAGTTTTATGCTGTTTTTGTGTACAGTTAAGTGATTTAATGAGAAATTGTATTGCACTGATCTTTGTTGGTGTTAAAAATTGTCTGTATGCTTAGTGTATGCAAAATTTAAGTTCCTACTGAAGATGGAATCTGGACTTTTTCTTTAAAGCGCAGCTGTTGTGTCACAACTTTAAAAAAAAAGTTAAATATTGTGAACCGAGTTTGTGCTTGTGTAGCATCTTATTTCTAATTGAAATAAATGATAAAGTAAATGTTTTATGACCTGTCTTTATTTTGCCAATTGAACATTTCTCATCCACAAAACATAAAAAAGCGAATTAACTGAACAACAGCAATTGCGGTGACATAAATATCATTATTAGGAAAATTAAAAAATCAGAATTGCGTAAACAAGCAAGTGTTAGTTGGCTAACATGCATAATAATTTTGCCAATTGAAAATTCTTCATCCACAGAACATAAAAAAGCAAATTAACTGAACAACAGTAGTTGGTGTAAAACAAAAATCTTAATTGGGAAAATATGAAAATCAGAATTGCAAAAACAAGCAAGTGTTAGTTGGCTGAACATTGTATCATTACTATGTGTAATTAGTTAAAATACATTGAGACAACGCAAAAGTCTTAATGCATCAGGTTGACTCACTTTTTTACGTTTTCGCAGCAAATTTTTTTTTACAGTGTTTAAATGTTCATGAAAAACATGGGCCCACCTTAATTTATTACGCCTGATCCTCAGTGACAGTGTTCATTGATGAATCTGTCAGCTGCCTCCGCGTTTGTGAAGCTCTCGTTCTTCCCGTTTCATTTGAAACGTAGTGTTGCTGGAAAGGTGAGTGAGTATCTCACGTCGAGTTCCTGCAGCCTCCGTTTCGCCGGGGTAAACGTCTTCCTCAGAGCAGAGAGTTCTTTCGACATATCTGGAAACAACGAAAGGCGACAGTCCTCCCAGACAATTCCCCGTTTCCCTTTCACCACGTTGATCAGTTTGTCTCTTGCAGACTGCCTTAAAAAGCGGATCAAAACCGGTCTCGGAGGCTGATCAGAATTCGGCATGGGAGTCGGCTGCTGATGCACTCTCTCGATCTCGAACTCTCCGCCTGTGTCTAACTCGAGGCCCTCCTTCAAAATCCTCTGTATGCAGGTCAATAAAGTCCCGTTAGTACCGTAAGTCTCTTTAAGACCCACCAGCCTCACATTATTTCGTCTGCTCTGGTTTTCGAGAGTTTGTACACGGTTCCATAACACATCCACTTGTTTATTTCTGGTACTGCTGTCATTCACCAGCCTCTCCGAAGAATCTTCCAGATGCGCAATACGCTCTTCTGCTTCTTCCAATCTCTCCTGAATAGCCGTGACCGTTGTTTTCAGTTCTGCCGTGGTTTGTTTAATAGTTGAGACATCTGTCGCGACGGTCGATAGTGTAGAACTCATTTTAGAAACTTCCACTAACAGTTTCTCGAGACTTTTGTTCGAATTTTTAGGGCTGCTGGGTGCGTCTGAGGTATCGTCCTCAATTTCGTGCACGGGACGGTTTGGAGCTTTAAAATATCTCGACGTAGCCATACCTTTTTATGTTCTTTCTCAGAATTCTGAATGCTCTAACTACGCAATTAACTGCGGTGAGCATATGATCGTGTAAACTTGTAGGATTATAAGCAATTAAAGTAAATTAGCTCCTGAGTGGCGTGAAGATCGCTAACATGCAGCCATCTTGCTCGCTGCCCCCACGTGACTCCTAAACTCACAAATATTAACACATTTACATTATATTTGCATTTATCAAAAAAAAAAAAAAAAAAAAAAAAACTTGTTGCATTCAAGGTATATATTTTCATTCTGTTTCTTTTTTTATCAGTTCATGCATTCCCTTTTATTTGAATTTTTTTTTTTATTCTTCTGAGAGGACAACAGCTCCTCCTGCAGAACATCATGTATATATATTTTGCACTGTATTGTGTCTGAGGTTAAATATCAGTTCACAATTATCATATTCACTGGACATAATAATACAGATTTATGTTTTGATGGTCAAATGTCATAGAGCATACTTTAACATTCAAAGTCCATTTATTGAAACTAAGCTGCAAATAAACCCAAAATCATTCAGAAATAATCATGGTTGTGTGTGTGGTCCTGGTAAACCTTATGTTGTGGGGACACAATTGTAATGGCAATAATTTTTGACCTTGCAGAGATATTTTTTGGTCCTCATGAGGAAAAAGGCTTGTAATGAAAATGTAAGAATGCAGAATGTTTTCTGTGATGGGTAGGTTTAGGGTTAAGGGATAGAATACACAGTTTGTACAGTATAAAAATCATTATGTCTATGGAAAATCCCCATAAAACATGGAAACCCAATGTGTGTGTGTGTAAAGTATAATGTACATGTACATTATTATTTGTGTGTATGAGTGTACATATACATTTATGTATCTCTCCCTCATACATATATACACGTACACACACACACACACACCTACACACACACACACACACACACAGTCAAACCAAAATTTACCTTGAACATTTCATTCATTAATACAGTTTATTCACCATAGTTTCAAAAAATGGTAATCAAATATGACAAGATCTCCACAGTTAAACTCCAGTTAAACTGTGTCAGAAAAAAATAATCTTAATTATGTCAGATAACACTTAAACAAAACATGGTCAAAGTGTCTGAATAATTTTGACATATATATTTTATGGCCTTCCATTAAGCCGCTGGTGTCGGTGGCAGAAGTAAGCACGTTAAGTACGCGTGCCCATGAAGTCCATACACGCAGATGTTAAAATGCAAACTGTCTCTTTATTTTGTTCCAATCAATAAACACTGCTTCCAATCAGTTTCCTGTGAGCTCTCGTTCTTATACTGTTCTTAAGCATAAAGTTCATACCTTGCAGACAGAACACTTTATCCATAATCATAATCAACACGTAAGAAATCATCTGTGTAGTAAAACAATGTATGGAATTTGTTCTCATAATTTAACGAATTTGTTCTCGTAATTTAACGACTTTTTTTCTCGTAATTTAATGACTTTATTCTCAACATTTTATCTCGACTTTTTTTCTCGTAATTTAACGACTTTTTTCTCGTAATTTAATGATTTTATTCTCAACATTTTATCTCGACCTTTTTCTCGAAATTTAACGAGTTTTTTCTCGTAATTTAACGAGTTTATTCTCAACTTTTTATTTCGACTTTTTTCTCGAAATTTAACAACTTTAATCTCGAGATTGTTTTATTTTTTTATTATTGCTTGGCCCTAATCCTCTTCCATACATAACAATTGCTGCAATAATATATATATATATATATATATATATATATATATATATATATATATATATATATATATATATATATTTTACATATTTACTAAATTAGAATTAATTGAATGCATAAAATAATTAACTGTTATTTCATGTTATGACCAAACAAAATGTTTATATTTGTTTTTATATGATACATTTTATATAAATATTAGGGGAGAGCAGGGTAAGTTGTCCCACTTTTCACACTGTCTAACATTTACTGAGCACCATACATCACAATGGTATAAATGTCATACCAAATGAAAGAAGGAAGTCTTGGGCACATATGTTGTATTACATTTTCATATCTCATTACGGAGTTGTAGACTGTTCCCAGCAGGCACCGGACGTCAATATAACGTCAGATTGACGTTGGACCACTACGTCGGATAGACGTTGCATTTTGGTTGAAAATGAAAATCTGGTTGACGTCATAACCAAACGTCAGACTGACGTCAATCTCCAACGTTGGTAAGACGTTGCATTTTGGTTGAAAATGAAAATCTGGTTGACGTCATAACCAGACGTCAGACTGACGTCAATCTCCAACGTTGGTAAAACGTTGCATTTTGGTTGAAAATGAAAATCTGGTTGACGTCATAACCAAACGTCAGACTGACGTCAATCTCCAACGTTGGTAAAACGTTGCATTTTGGTTGAAAATGAAAATCTGGTTGACGTCATAACCAAACGTCAGACTGACGTCAATCTCCAACGTTAGTAAGACGTTGCATTTTGGTTGAAAATGAAAATCTGGTTGACGTCATAACCAAACGTCAGACTGACGTCAATCTCCAACGTTGGTCAGACGTTGCATTTTGGTGGAAAATTACAATTTGGTTAATGTCAGAAACCAACGTCTGACTGACGTCAATCTGCTACGTCCAACATATGTTGCATTTTGGTTGAAAATTTAAATTGGGTTGATGTCAGAACCCAACGTCAGACTAACATCAATCTCCTACATCTGAGACATTGCGCTTTGATGGAAAATAAAATCAAAATCGGTATCTGTCAAAAACCAACAACAAATTGTCAAGCTGTCAAATTCCAACTTTAAAGAAAGATATGGTTAGTATGGATTTTGTTGGCATGACATTAAACCTTCAATTTTGTTGTAAAATAAAAATCAACATTCAGAGAGAAAAACAACAAAAAAACATACCAAGAAACTCTAACAATAAGATCAGAGAGAGATCAAGATCCAATGTGAGACTACACCAAATTATTAAATTTTAAAACATTAGCAAAAAGAATAGTTTAACTTAATTTGAAAATGGAATTTACAAATGTTTGGTGGTTTTATCAGAAAAATGACAAAGAGATGAACTGGATTACAACAAATATGATTTATTTATTTGTTTTATTATTACCATTATTGGAACAGAACATTTTCAAAATAATTTAATTTTAACACCAACCTTATTGGAACTGAATATTTTTCAAAACATATTAACATCAGTTTTATTCACAGCTTTTTTTCCTGCCACCTCCACCACCCTGTCTGGGGCATATTTTAAACAAATCGCAAAACAATACAAAATGAAGTCTTCAAGCAGCAGTGAGCACAATTAAGTTGTCTCCTCTCTTCTTAAAAAGAGAAAAAGAAACAGGAAGTATTGGTCCATTCAATCCCGAGATTGCATAGAGAGACAGGAGAATTCACCTCATCATCCGAGCGTTTCAAAGATTACTTCAGGATGTCAGTGGCTCTGTTTGATGCTTTACTACTGGCACAATCTGTCTTTATATTCGGTCTCTTGTATTCCTCACGTTGTATGTCATTCAGTGCTGCTGTTTTGTGCTGTTGACAACGTGGATCAACTTGTCAGCTGGCATTCTGGATTTTTGCGTTCGCGTACGGTGGCTCTGAATTGTCAAAACGTCTCTCAAAATGCGTGCCACGGATGCGAAAAACGCAGAAAATCGAACCTGATGCGAATATTTTTTTGACGGACGAAAGTTTCGGAAGCAGTGTGCAAACGCGATTGACATAACGTAAGGTCGAATTTATTTTTTTAACGTGCGAAAGTTTCGCATGCGAATTTCGGACTCGGTGTGCAATGACCATGTTTGATTGGAAGTGGATGTCTTGGATTAAACGACTTGAACGTTAGGCTACAGCAGAATATTACATCTGCATAACTAATGCGCTTGAAAAAATAGAAAGGAAAAAGGCATCAAATCGAACGAATTTCATGATTAAAAGCCGGAAGAATTGTTAAAACAAATAAATATAATAATGAAAAACCTACGTGTTTAAACTTTATTTAAACTGTTTTTCAGGGCTAACGTTAGATGGCTTTAATGACTTACCCTGCATCTCAATCAGCTCCCTAGTTCGTGAATCAGTATATAATGAAAGTGAATGTGGCTGATACCCTGATCAGTGCCCTGACTACTGAACTAGGGAGCTGATTAGACACATGGTTAATGTGGATTTTTATTTCAGGAATATCCCATTTTCTATTTAATTAGCTTGTCTTACATATAAACACGTCGATGTATTCTTCTTTTCAATAACGTTGATGTATTACATGTAATATCATTAGGGTGTAATAAACACTTTTACATCATACATAATCAAATTTCCAGATATACTCACCACAGTTGAAGCTGGCTAAGTGCACTGCAGGCCTCCAGATAAATTGATTCCCCCCAAAAAGACCGCCAAGAGTCGCAAAATGGCACAATCCGCTTGTTAAGTCGTTAGGTAAGGAACGCCGTTTCCGGGTACAAGCCTCGACTCATTTCACTTGAGAATGCCGTGTGACGTCAGACTTAACAACCAAATAGCGCGGCATCACCGCGTTTACATGATGGCTTGGGCATGGGGTCATGGGGGTTTGTACGGAGCCCCTAAAGGGACCTTTGCAAAAATAAAAAAAAATGACGGAGTTTCGCGTGCGCACGAGATACTTTCGCGTGCTCACGACATACTTTCGCGTGCGCACGAGAAATGTATTGCTGCACACGAGATACTTATGTCGTGCGCACGCGTTACAATTTCCGGTTTGTGTATACTATAACCTACTTCATTTGTGCGTCACTGCCTATGAAGAATGCCAGAGTATGGATGCACATAAACTAATAAAGATCATGAAAATTAAAGAGAAAATGAGAGTGGATGCACATGAACTAATACAGCTGTATTTGCTCAAAATCTGGCTTTCTTAGACCAGATCGTCTAGGATGAATCCAGCTAATTATTCGTTTTAATTAAACACGTGCCTTCCTTATATCTAAAGTGCTTTATGTCAGTGGCTCTGCTCGCAATAAGCGCTGTTAGAATTGAATGGAGAAAATAAGCATGTCTCTGCCACCTGTAAGGATGCGTTAAATCCGACAAAGTGGTTTAATAAAGGGCCGTTTGATCTTGTGAAATATGAAATTTTAGTACGCCTACATTTTACAGTTCCAGTACTTATACATGGGAAAATATAAATATGGCCTACTGCCCTAACGAAATACAAAGTTTCATCATTTTTACTGTACCAATGTTTTTTCATGAACCATTAAACGTGGCATTATGACAGTGCACACTGAGCCCATTTCCCAGCGCGATTCTTGGATGCCACAAATGGACATAAGTCCTTGAAAAAATGACACACTTCCCTAACGAAAGCCACATTTTGAGCACTTTTTACTGTATCAGCCTTATTTATTTATTTTTTTAACTTGGCAAAAAGAACAATGCACACAACTATTCATATCATGGCCGTCACAGAGACTGCTTTAAAGCAGACAGACTTAAGGCCGTGATATAAACTGCCCTACGAAAGCCACATTTCAGCAAATAGATCGTTATTAATTTATGCACATCCATACTCGCATTTTCTGCATATTTTTGATGGATCTTTAATAATTAATGCGTGTCCATACTATTTTCTTCTTTAATAATTATCTATTTGCTCAAAATTATAAAGAAGAAGATAGTATGGATGCACATGAATTAATAAAGATCTATTTGCTCAAAATTATAAAGAAGAAGAAGGTATGGATGCGCATGAATTATTAACGATCTATTTGCTCAAAAATATGCAGAAAATGCGAGTATGGATATGCATACACTAATAAAGATCTATTTGCTCAAAATTATAAAGAAAATGCGAGTATGGATGAATTAATAAAGATCTATTTGCTCAAAATTATGCAGAAAATGCGAGTATGAATTAATAAAGATATATTTGCTCAAATTATGCAGAAAATGCGAGTATGGATGTGCATAAATTAATAACGATCTATTTGCTGAAATGTGGCTTTCGTAGGGCAGTTTATATCACGGCCTTAAGTCTGTCTGCTTTAAAGCATTCTCTGTGACGGCCATGATATGAATAGTTGTGTGCATTGTTCTTTTTGCCAAGTTAAAAAAATAAATAAATAAGGCTGATACAGTAAAAAGTGCTCAAAATGTGGCTTTCGTTAGGGAAGTGTGTCATTTTTTCAAGGACTTATGTCCATTTGTGGCATCCAAGAATCGCGCTGGGAAATGGGCTCAGTGTGCACTGTCATAATGCCACGTTTAATGGTTCATGAAAAAACATTGGTACAGTAAAAATGATGAAACTTTGTATTTCGTTAGGGCAGTAGGCCATATTTATATTTTCCCATGTATAAGTACTGGAACTGTAAAATGTAGGCGTACTAAAATTTCATATTTCACAAGATCAAACGGCCCTTTATTAAACCACTTTGTCGGATTTAACGCATCCTTACAGGTGGCAGAGACATGCTTATTTTCTCCATTCAATTCTAACAGCGCTTATTGCGAGCAGAGCCATTGACATAAAGCACTTTAGATATAAGGAAGGCACGTGTTTAATTAAAACGAATAATTAGCTGGATTCATCCTAGACGATCTGGTCTAAGAAAGCCAGATTTTGAGCAAATACAGCTGTATAAGTTCATGCAGGGACGGATTATGGGTTGTGTGGGCCCCTGGGCAAAACGTTCGCGAGGCCCCTTACAAAAAAAAAAAAAAAAAAAAAAAAAAGCCAGCATTGTCTGGGATAGCTAGTTGTTACGTCATCATGCCACTTGTGGGTCCAAACTAGTGCGGCGTACGCGTACCGTGTTGTAAAAGCAGAATGATGTTGACACCGCAGTTGTACAGAGCCACGCCTCCTGTCACTCACTCAGAGCAGCGGCAGGCCTCGAGACTCTCTCTCGGTCCAGTGGAAGGGTTTTTGTTATATAACAACCGATATGACAACTTTAGCACATTTATCAGCTATACATTCATTCAGTGTTTCCCATTAATGACCCTGTACTGCTGCCACCGTTTCATAATGAACTGAACATTTAAAACATACTACGTTTTACAACGAGCTAAAATCGAAATCGTGATATGGCTTTGTGCCTATATAAAACAGCAAAAGACAGCGATTAATTATATATACACTCTGTCTGTGCTGCGTGTTTTAAAGAGAAGTGCGCACATCTGCGCACGCGATCGGCTGGTGATCTGGTGATCAAAATAAAAGCTCAAGGATTTATCTTTTAAAAAGAAATCGTACAAAAGTATTGTAAAAAAGATGTTTGAACCCTTTTTAATGTCCAGGTACAAGTCAATGCTGTTTCTTTGTTCAATTTGCACACTGTACATGGGTTGAAGCTCTTAATTTTGAGTTTCCAGAGAGCACCAGATTGATGCATTTAACCTTAAAATTTTCAAAATTTTCTTACAGGGGGGCATGCCCCCGGACCCCCTAGAGCTGGTACATCCAACACAGTTTTACAAATTACAGTGTCAAATAATGTACATTTTCTGAACAAGAATACGTCAACAAAAGCTCCTTTCGTGTCAGTAAAGCTGTTAATAGAAAATTAAATTGTCTTTGGACAAATATAGATTTGGTCTAAGCCCCGAAAGTTTACAATGTCTGGCTCCCGCCCCTGATCATCCCATTTCTATTCAGCAGCCTGGTTATTACCATGGGAAAAGATAGGTCTCTCCCCATGATTTACGCATTGCAGTCCAATGTGAAAAAAACTGTTATTAACACCAACTTTCTCAAATTAATTCAAATATTTATTATTTGTAGTGTCATTATTGATGTCACGTACATTCACATCAGAAGAGACCAGAGCGACGAAAGTCATTATTTCTCGGCGAATTGGCCGAACAAAGCAAATTCACTGGCAGCGAAGCGAATTGGGCGGGCCAGAGCGAAAAAGAGAAGTTAAAAGTCAGTTAACCTTATGTAATGAGTTATGACGCGGTTCGGTGAAAACCAATTCTAATATATAGATTTACCAACGCCCCACGGTAACAGGCTAAATCAAACATTCCAATGAGCGAACAAAATGAATAAAGCAAATTCAACAACGAAGCTTCTTCAACGACCTTGGCGACGTGTTCGCTTTGGTTTCTCCTGGTGTGAACGTACAGTGAGAACCATGTTGGGGCACGGTTAGTGATCACACTACATGTGTACCGTGTCCAGCTGAACCATGCCAGAATCCACCTGTGTACCATATCCCCGTACAGAACGGAGTGATCAGGGGTGTAACGGTAAAATAAGAATTCTGTGATCACATTTTGTGCATAAACTATACTATGATGTGCATTTAGATCAATTGAGAAGTGGGTAAACTCTAATTCTGAAATTTCAGAGGTGGGTAAACCGTGTTTACTTGCGTTTAGCCTCCACTACAGCCCTGGGAGTGATTACACTGGTCAAACTCTTACACTGCTACACTGGTCTGGGGGCCACTCAGCGGGCAGGTTAACCGCCTCCATCCCACCATGCTACCGCTCCCTAGTCAGAGGGCCTTCTGTAAGGCTGTTAACACGCCCCCCTCCCCTCCCCCCAGAAGCCAGTGGCCCCATGGTAGGGGCCCTTGTAATCAGATGGCCCTCTAAAGGTACACTACACCCTCCTCCCTAGCCTAGGGCCTCCTAGTAGGGCCCTCATAATCAGAGGGCCCTCTAAAAGCCCCCAAAGCCCCCATCCTCCCTATGGCCCCCTGGTAGCCAGAAGCCAGGACCATAATAGGAGGGCCTAAGAGGGCCTTCTAAAAGTAGGCTCCCATGCACCCATTTCCCTTTAAAGTTCCTATAGCAGGGCCGGGGGCCCCCTGAAAGCACCGACCTCCCCCCACCACCACCAGCACCACCACCACAACCACCACAATTCAAGGGCCCTTGGCAGCCAAACGCCCTCCCTATAGGGTCAGGGGCCCTTGTAGGCAGAGGATCAAAGAATGTAGGCCCTCTAAAATAGACAAACAAAAATACATTGTTGATAAGCGTTGCAAATTGTTTTGGGCTAGGGGCCCCACGGGCCCCCTGCACCCCTATGGCCCCTGGGCAGCGGCCCCGCTGGCCCGTTTCGTAATCCGTCCCTGAGTTCATGTGCATCCACTCTCATTTTCTCTTTAATTTTCATGATCTTTATTAGTTTATGTGCATCCATACTCTGGCATTCTTCATAGGCAGTGACGCACAAATGAAGTAGGTTATAGTATACACAAACCGGAAATTGTAACGCGTGCGCACGCGAAAGTATCTCGTGAGCACGCAATACATTTCTCGTGCGCACGCGAAAGTATCTCGTGAGCACGCGAAAGTATCTCGTGCGCACGCGAAAGTTTCTCGTGAGCACGCGAAAGTATCTCGTGAGCACGCGAAAGTTTCTCGTGAGCACGCGAAAGTATCTCGTGCGCACGCGAAAGTATCTCGTGCGCACGCGAAACTCCGTCATTTTTTTATTTTTGCAAAGGTCCCTTTAGGGGCTCCGTATATATAAGATAATAACAATTCATTAAATTCAATTTGAATATGTGGCTATCCACAAAATCCATACACTGTAAAGTTGAACCATCATCATTGATGGATAAGATCGATATTAAATGATTTCTAATTTTACATTTTATATATATATATATATATATATATATATATACATAGATAGATATATAGATATATATAAATTCCAAGTAAAAAGCAGCAATCAATCTGATTAGCTATTTTATTTTAAAATAATAATAATAATATAAAGAACAGACCAAATTAAAAAGCAAAGCAATTAGTTATACATTGAATAAAACATTAATTACAAGACTGTACAATAAATAGTAGTAATGTTTGCATTGTCTTCATGCACTTACTGTACTTTCCAACACATATATCAACAAGTTTATGTTGTTATAAGCAATGTTTCCAGCCCAGAATCGACTAATCAATAATAACTGTTTTGATCATTGTCTTAACGGGTTTGGGCTAAGTGTTTGAATTGCATTATATTGTAAACAAGATTGGATATTAATTAATAATAAACATTATGGGTCAAAATAAAGTCATAACACACGATTACAAGCACATTGTAGGGTATAGTGTCAGCCAAAAAAAAAAAAAACCTTCTGTTTACTGTCAAAACTGCCAAGTGCCAATCCATTGACAACAACACAGTTGGAAATTCATGTATATATTTCATTCCCGATAGCTGTTGTCAGCTATGACCATTGAAAATGACCATTGAAAATGACAAATGAATAATGTAATATTCACTTATCACTAAAACTCTGTTTTGTTTTAGATGACATAACCTTTATGCCCAATCAGAATTCGGTCTGCAATCCTTTTTGTGAATTTCCTTTGTGCATAAATGCTGCCTCCAGAATCATTAACTGAAAGGTGAGGCTGTCCACAATTACAAATGTGATATTTATTTTATACAACAACCTCACTATAAATCTGAGCGGTCTTTATTTGATTTGATGAACAAACACTTTTCATCAACAAACAAAAACTTCCATATAATCTTATGAACAAAAGTACACTGTAAATTGACATTGGTTAGAGACATATGTTACGTCCACACAATTGTAAGTTAATGTTGGCTTGAGACATTGACTTGAAGTTGATTTTTTGTTACTTTACTTGATGACTAAATGTCAGTGTTTGACATTAATTTGATGTTGGCTTCAGATGTTGGCTTAAGTTTGAATTTCAGTTAGTTAATACTAAAACCTAAACCAACACGATGTCTAATGTCAAATGATTTTGGAATTTGAAATTGTTTGGGAATTACCATTATGATGGTAAGGAGACGTTGGGTTTTGGTTGCCATACCTGATGATTAAATATCAGTATTCGATGTCAAAATTGACGTTGACTTGAGACGTTGGATTTTGGATTTCACCATACCGACTAACTACTTGCCAGCATTTGATGTCAGTTTCACATTAATTTTAAATGTTTGCTATATGTTGGATTTTGGTTACTTTACAATCTAACCTTAAACCAACAAAATATCAGTGTCTAATGACGTAAGTATTGTACATCAAATTAACATTTTAGTATTAATCGTTGAACTGATATTGAATTTTGGTCACCTTGCGTCTCAACCAAGATGCAACCAAATATTGAAGTCTTATGATGTTGTGTGCTAGCTGGGTCTCTTTAAAAAACAGACTATGCATTATTTGATGTAAAAGTCAGCTATATTTGTGTTCTGAATACACAAGAGTTTTTTAAATGTAAAAATACACCTAAATATAAAACTAAGATGATGTACTTTAAAATTACAAAGAAGAATGCTAAACAGCTAGTATGGACATAAATATTTAATATAATGAGCTACATTTGCGCTACAACCGAATTTAAAATGACAGGAAAAAATATGTACAGTTATTTTCAGCAAAATTATTTTTTTACAGTGTACCTCATGACTAAATCTCAGATTAGTCTCATCAAGATGATGTTGTTTCCATACATTTGTTAGATTTTAGTTAGTTATTACAACAACCTAGAACTAACAAAAGTATGTCTAATGATGTTAGAATTTCATGTTATGTGGATGTTACCATTGTGACGTTTAGAAGACATTGCGTTTCGGTCACCATACCTCATGACTAAATGTCAGTGTTTGACATGAATATGGCGTTTACTTGACGTTGGATTTTGGTTAGTGCAACCTAAAACCAACTAAAGACGTCTACTGATGTTAGTATTTGTTGTTGTGTGGACGTTATCATTATGATGTCTAAGAGTCGTTGGGATTTGGTAGCCATACCTCATGACTATTTGACGTCAATATGACAGTGGCTTAAGACGCTGGATTTTAGTTAGTTAATTCCACAACCGAAAACTAACAAAAGATATGTCTAATGAAGGTAGGGTTTGACGTTGAATAGACGTTACCACTTTGACGTATAGAAGACGTTGGGTTTTGGTTGCAATACCTGACGACTAAATGTCAGTATTTGACGTCATTTTGACGTTGGTTTAAGACGTTGATTCGATGTTGGATTTTGGTTAGTAAATGCCAAAACCTAAAATAACAAAAGATCAACGTCTAATGATGTTACAGTTTGACGTTGAATAGACGTTACCACTATGATGTATAGAAGACGTTGGGTTTTGGTTGCCATACCTGACGACTAAATGTCAGTATTTGACGTCATTTTGACGTTGGTTTAAGACGTTGATTCGATGTTGGATTTTAGTTAGTAAATTCCACAACCTAAAATAACAAAAGATCAACGTCTAATGATGTTAGAGTTTGACGTTGAATAGACGTTACCACTTTGACGTATAGAAGACGTTGGGTTTTGGTTGCCATACCTGACGACTAAATGTCAGTATTTGACGTCATTTTGACGTTGGTTTAAGACGTTGATTCGATGTTGGATTTTGGTTAGTAAATTCCATAACCTAAAATAACAAAAGATCAACGTCTAATGATGTTAGAGTTTGACGTTGAATAGACGTTACCACTTTGACGTATAGAAGACGTTGGGTTTTGGTTGCAATACCTGACGACTAAATGTCAGTATTTGACGTCATTTTGACGTTGGTTTAAGACGTTGATTCGATGTTGGATTTTAGTTAGTAAATTCCACAACCTAAAATAACAAAAGATCAACGTCTAATGATGTTAGAGTTTGACGTTGAATAGACGTTACCACTTTGACGTATAGAAGACGTTGGGTTTTGGTTGCCATACCTGACGACTAAATGTCAGTATTTGACGTCATTTTGACGTTGGTTTAAGACGTTGATTCGATGTTGGATTTTGGTTAGTAAATTCCACAACCTAAAATAACAAAAGATCAACGTCTAATGATGTTAGAGTTTGACGTTGAATAGACGTTACCACTATGACGTATAGAAGACGTTGGGTTTTGGCTGCCATACCTGACGACTAAATGTCAGTATTTTACGTCATTTTGACGTTGGTTTAAGACGTTGATTCGATGTTAGATTTTGGTTAGTAAGTGCCACAACCTAAAATAACAAAAGATCAACGTCTAATGATGTTAGAGTTTGACGTTGAATAGACGTTACCACTTTGACGTATAGAAGACGTTGGGTTTTGGTTGCCATACCTGATGACTAAATGTCAGTATTTGACGTCATTTTGACGTTGGTTTAAGACGTTGATTCGATGTTGGATTTTGCTTAGTAAATGCCACAATCTAAAATAACAAAAGATCAACGTCTAATGATGTTAGAGTTTGACGTTGAATAGACGTTACCACTATGACGTATAGAAGACGTTGGGTTTTGGCTGCCATACCTGACGACTAAATGTCAGTATTTGACGTCATTTTGACGTTGGTTTAAGACGTTGATTCGATGTTGGATTGTAGTTAGTAAATTCCACAACCTAAAATAACAAAAGATCAACGTCTAATGATGTTAGAGTTTGACGTTGAATAGACGTTACCACTATGACGTATAGAAGACGTTGGGTTTTGGCTGCCATACCTGACGACTAAATGTCAGTATTTGACGTCATTTTGACGTTGGTTTAAGACGTTGATTCGATGTTGGATTTTGGTTAGTAAATGCCAAAACCTAAAATAACAAAAGATCAACGTCTAATGATGTTAGAGTTTGACGTTGAATAGACGTTACCACTTTGACGTATAGAAGACGTTGGGTTTTGGTTGCCATACCTGATGACTAAATGTCAGTATTTGACGTCATTTTGACGTTGGTTTAAGACGTTGATTCGATGTTGGATTTTGCTTAGTAAATGCCACAACCTAAAATAACAAAAGATCAACGTCTAATGATGTTAGAGTTTGACGTTGAATAGACGTTACCACTTTGACGTATAGAAGACGTTGGGTTTTGGTTGCCATACCTGACGACTAAATGTCAGTATTTGACGTCATTTTGACGTTGGTTTAAGACGTTGATTCGATGTTGGATTTTGGTTAGTAAATTCCATAACCTAAAATAACAAAGATCAACGTCTAATGATGTTAGAGTTTGACGTTGAATAGACGTTACCACTTTGACGTATAGAAGACGTTGGGTTTTGGTTGCAATACCTGACGACTAAATGTCAGTATTTGACGTCATTTTGACGTTGGTTTAAGACGTTGATTCGATGTTGGATTTTAGTTAGTAAATTCCACAACCTAAAATAACAAAAGATCAACGTCTAATGATGTTAGAGTTTGACATTGAATAGACGTTACCACTTTGACGTATAGAAGACGTTGGGTTTTGGTTGCCATACCTGACGACTAAATGTCAGTATTTGACGTCATTTTGACGTTGGTTTAAGACGTTGATTCGATGTTGGATTTTGGTTAGTAAATTCCACAACCTAAAATAACAAAAGATCAACGTCTAATGATGTTAGAGTTTGACGTTGAATAGACGTTACCACTATGACGTATAGAAGACGTTGGGTTTTGGCTGCCATACCTGACGACTAAATGTCAGTATTTGACGTCATTTTGACGTTGGTTTAAGACGTTGATTCGATGTTGGATTTTAGTTAGTAAATTCCACAACCTAAAATAACAAAAGATCAACGTCTAATGATGTTAGAGTTTGACGTTGAATAGACGTTACCACTATGACGTATAGAAGATGTTGGGTTTTGGCTGCCATACCTGACGACTAAATGTCAGTATTTGACGTCATTTTGACGTTGGTTTAAGACGTTGATTCGATGTTGGATTTTGGTTAGTAAATGCCAAAACCTAAAATAACAAAAGATCAACGTCTAATGATGTTACAGTTTGACGTTGAATAGACGTTACCACTATGATGTATAGAAGACGTTGGGTTTTGGTTGCCATACCTGACGACTAAATGTCAGTATTTGACGTCATTTTGACGTTGGTTTAAGACGTTGATTCGATGTTGGATTTTAGTTAGTAAATTCCACAACCTAAAATAACAAAAGATCAACGTCTAATGATGTTAGAGTTTGACGTTGAATAGACGTTACCACTTTGACGTATAGAAGACGTTGGGTTTTGGTTGCCATACCTGACGACTAAATGTCAGTATTTGACGTCATTTTGACGTTGGTTTAAGACGTTGATTCGATGTTGGATTGTAGTTAGTAAATTCCACAACCTAAAATAACAAAAGATCAACGTCTAATGATGTTAGAGTTTGACGTTGAATAGACGTTACCACTTTGACGTATAGAAGACGTTGGGTTTTGGTTGCCATACCTGATGACTAAATGTCAGTATTTGACGTCATTTTGACGTTGGTTTAAGACGTTGATTCGATGTTGGATTTTAGTTAGTAAATTCCACAACCTAAAATAACAAAAGATCAACGTCTAATGATGTTAGAGTTTGACGTTGAATAGACGTTACCACTATGACGTATAGAAGACGTTGGGTTTTGGTTGCCATACCTGACGACTAAATGTCAGTATTTGACGTCATTTTGACGTTGGTTTAAGACGTTGATTCGATGTTGGATTTTAGTTAGTAAATTCCACAACCTAAAATAACAAAAGATCAACGTCTAATGATGTTAGAGTTTGACGTTGAATAGACGTTACCACTTTAACGTATAGAAGACGTTGGGTTTTGGTTGCCATACCTGACGACTAAATGTCAGCATTTGACGTCATTTTGACGTTGGTTTAAGACGTTGATTCGATGTTGGATTTTGGTTAGTAAATTCCACAACCTAAAATAACAAAAGATCAACGTCTAATGATGTTAGAGTTTGACGTTGAATAAACGTTACCACTATGATGTATAGAAGACGTTGGGTTTTGGTTGCCATACCTGACGACTAAATGTCAGTATTTGACGTCATTTTGACGTTGGTTTAAGACGTTGATTCGATGTTGGACTTTAGTTAGTAAATTCCACAACCTAAAATAACAAAAGATCAACGTCTAATGATGTTAGAGTTTGACGTTGAATAGACGTTACCACTATGATGTATAGAAGACGTTGGGTTTTGGTTGCAATACCTGACGACTAAATGTCAGTATTTGACGTCATTTTGACGTTGGTTTAAGACGTTGATTCGATGTTGGATTTTGGTTAGTAAATTCCACAACCTAAAATAACAAAAGATCAACGTCTAATGATGTTAGAGTTTGACGTTGAATAGACGTTACCACTATGACGTATAGAAGACGTTGGGTTTTGGCTGCCATACCTGACGACTAAATGTCAGTATTTGACGTCATTTTGACGTTGGTTTAAGACGTTGATTCGATGTTGGATTTTGGTTAGTAAATTCCACAACCTAAAATAACAAAAGATCAACGTCTAATGATGTTAGAGTTTGACGTTGAATAGACGTTACCACTTTGACGTATAGAAGACGTTGGGTTTTGGTTGCCATACCTGACGACTAAATGTCAGTATTTGACGTCATTTTGACGTTGGTTTAAGACGTTGATTCGATGTTGGATTTTGGTTAGTAAATTCCATAACCTAAAATAACAAAAGATCAACGTCTAATGATGTTAGAGTTTGACGTTGAATAGACGTTACCACTTTGACGTATAGAAGACGTTGGGTTTTGGTTGCCATACCTGACGACTAAATGTCAGTATTTTACGTCATTTTGACGTTGGTTTAAGACGTTGATTCGATGTTGGATTTTGGTTAGTTAAAACCACAACCTAAAACCAACAAAATATCAATGTCAAATGACGTCGGTATTGGACGTCAAATTATTGTTGTTATTAGACGTTGGTTTGACATTGAATTTTGGCTACCAGACGTCGCGACCTAAATTTAACCAAATATTAACGTCTTATGACGTTCTGTGCCTGCTGGGTTGAATAGAGAATGTGCACTTGTGACAATTTGCCCCATCGGCGGGTAAGTTGTCACACTAGATTATCTAAAAGTAAGAACACAGCTACTTAATTGTTATTATTGATTTTAATTTTTAAATTCAAACCAGAACTGGAAATATAAACAATCATGTCTAGAGAATTTAGAAAAACAATTATTTCAATCCAAACAATACACATTTCAGTCAAAACACATTAAGTGGCAAGACCACTTTACTTTGAACTTTAAACTCAAACTTTCTCTGGCTTGCACATAGATCCATGATAACTGAATGGAATGCTGCAGATAACTCACTTAACATGTTTAATCTCTGAACACAACTGACTTAACATGTTGAGCCTCTTTTTTGAGCATGTTCTATGTAAAACTCAAGGTTCGCTCAACATCGCAGTCAGCTAAAGTATCAAAAGACACGTTATTGTCTCCTCTATGTTGTGCAAAATAATTTTTAACATTCATACCTAACAAAGTTGTATTGCATAAAATTTAAAGTGCATTTTTTTTTTTTTTTTACTTTTTAAGCCAAAAAATAAGAAAATTGGAATATTCCAAAATGGAATATTTCCAAAATTCCTCAGGTTAAGTTCCTGTGGAAAGTTTCCAGAAATTTGCAACCCTAAGAACCACTAAGCTTTTTTTTTCCATTTTTTATTTTTATTTTCAAGACCATAATAAACACATTCTTCACCAATGTATCATTATGTAAAGCAAAACTGCAAAAATGAATAACATTACTATTGTTTAATATATCATAATAGTACCATTGTAATTTATATTTGTATAAAAATAATTTGTATAGCTTAAAGCGGCTATAAAAAAAAATCATTAAGTTGTTTTTTTTCTGTTTGAGATTTTTAATTTATGCTGATATGAAATACTTTTTACTAATTTGTAAATGTGTTTTTTAAATTAGTGCTGGTATAATGCAAATATTGTATTATAGCCTTCTATTTTATTTATTTATTTTCAGGCAAAATCACCAAAGTCTTCATATCTCACCTCCATGGTGATCATCTCTTTGGTCTTCCTGGTTTACTGTGCACCATCAGTCTGAACTCAAACCCCCAGCCGGATCAGCCTCCTCCCTGCGTGGACATTTACGGCCCGCGGGGGGTTGAGACACTTCGTCCGTGTGGCGTTAGAGCTGTCCAGCTCCCAGCTGCTTCCCATATGCTGTGCATGAACTGGAGCCGTCAGATGACCAGTGTCCTGCTGAGGGGCGTCTCAGTCCCGCGCTGACCTCCAGCAGCGATACGCTTCACCCACAGGAGCGGCCAACCCAGTCTCCTGCTACTGCGTATCTATGCTACGAGTTTGCATTTTCATTCGGCGTAGTATTTATACGCCAAAGTCACATTTGGCGTATATATGGTACGCAAAACCCTCCCGTTAAACTTCCATTGATGGAAAATGCGTATGTATTGCACGCTGAAATTTGTCATCATCATCGTCCTGCCCCTTCAGTCGAACGAAGATTCACGATTTCATCTCGTGCAGGTGCCGAAGCAGCATAATCAGAAATATTGATTTAGAATACTTATTTATAATACTTATTTAGAATTTTTTAATAGAAACTTATTGTATATAACTTACTCATCATCTCTAGCGGGGACGAATGTTCATACTACATCTATTACGCACTGAGGATCATAATAGGGGATTGTTTTTACAGTTTAATTATAAACAATCCCGACGGGGAAAGAAAAATTAATTAATTAAATTCATTAATTCAATGTGAATAATTTATGCTAGTTATAGTAACGTTAGTTATATGTCTGCTTTATTTAATCTGCTCTGTTTTTTGTTTTTTTTTAATCTTACACGCATTTTTGTTTCTTTGTTTGTGATTGTATTTGTAATAGCAAAAGTATTAACAAACAAACAATAAATAAATAAATATAAAAAGTGCATTGCCCTGATGTTTAGTCCTTCGCTGTTTCAGGAGCCACCCACTCCCGCTTAGAATCCAATCAAATGTTTAAACATTTTTTAGCGCCATCATCAATATCCCGCCCCCTCATTGTACGGTGCTCAAGTTCATGTTCACCTCGTGCATCATCATCATCATAATTAAAATTCGTCCATCATCAGAATACCAAAGTAAGTAATTAGCAAATACCTATATTTATATATATAAGCAAAAAGTATCAGTTCTTGATAACTCAAATTATTGTAAATACAATTAATCAAACTTTATTTTCTTAAGTGAGCATGCACATGTCGGCCTACAATTGTCAGGCGGGTAATATCAGTTTAAAATCATTTCTCATTAAATGTTTTAGGGATCTAATTTAGTGAGGGTGAGCTGTGCGCAACGATTACTTTTTATTGATGCATCATATGTTTTTTGGTGACGTTATGATGAGATCACACTACTAATTGTCCATGCCAGGCATTACGTGTAGATCACAGATGTGTGGATTAACAGCCCTGCACAATCATCACATACACTTTAGGGTGTTTATCTTGGCCATCCTTGAAATACTTTTTATGATAATGAAAATAAATTAGTCCTTATTATTCTTTAATAAGTATGTCGTTTTTGAGAGGTAGACTTTTAAGGTTTTTAAAAGAAGTTTCTTCTGCTAACCAAGGCTGCATTTTTTTAATTAAAAATACAGTAAAAACAGTAATATTGTGAAATATTATTACAATTTAAAATAACTTTTCTATTTGAAAATATTTTAAAATGTAATTTATTCTTGTGTTGGCAAAGCTGAATTTTCAGCATCATTACTCCAGTCTTCAGTGTCACATGATCCTTTCTAATCATTCTAAATCATTCTAATATGCTGTTTTGATGCTCAAGAAACATTTATTGTGTACATTTGTACAAAATATTTGAGTACAATATTTTTTCTCAGGAGTCTTTGATGAATAGAAAGCTCAAAAGAACAGCATTTATTTGAAATATAATCTTTTGTAACATTATAAATGCCTTTACTGTCACTTTTGATACATTTAATGTGTCCTTGCTGAATAAAAGTATTAACTTCTTTAATTTCTTTTCAAAAAAATAATAATTCTTACTGAACTCTAACGTTTGAACGGTTGTGTATAATTTTACAGAAGCTTTGTATTTCAGATAAATGCTGTTCTTTTGAACTTTCTATTCATCAAGAAATCCTGAAAAAAGTACACAAATGTTTTCAACATTGATAATAATCATAAATATTTCTTGAGCATCAAATCAGCATATTAGAATGATTTCTGAAGGATCATGTGACACTGAAGACTGGAGTAATGATGCTGAAAATTCAGCTTTGATTACAGGAATAAATTACTTTGTAAAATAAATTCAAATAGAAAACAGATATTTTAAATTGCAATAATATTTCACAATATTCCTGTTTTTACTGTATTTTTAATTATATAACAGCCTTGGTGAGCAGACGAAACTTCTTTTAAAAACATAAAAAATCTTACCATTTCCAAACTTTTGAATGGTGGTGTATATATATATATATATATATATATACTTTCAAAAACTATATACTTATCAAAGATTAATTTATCTTTAAGTTTTGTATGTGATGTCTGTCTGTTAAGCTATGTCAAATTTACACATTTTGTTTTGTTTAGTATAGTCCAAATGCCAGGTTCAACTTTACGGCAGTGTCCACACTGCCAGATCAAGATGAACTGCAGACACCGGTCCTGTGTTAAGGTGATTGTGCATAACTAACACTGTTTATTTATATGGCATTGCATTTGTTTTAATACTCAATGTAATTCTGTTTCTCTTTTTGTAGTGTGGAAAATTGCTTGATTTTAAATATAAGCAATCAGTGTGTTTGGCAAAATTTCGTGACCAGGCCCATCAGTGGGCTAAAACAACAGTTAAGTCACGGAATCAATCAAAGGTCCTTGACAATTTAGCCATCATGGTAAGCAAAGTTCAGCATCCTAATTTCATAACCTCACACTTTGTTCTAAACTAAAACACTTATGTAAGAGACTATATAATATGTTAAATATTAAATATTTGTAGAATATTTAAATGTGTACAGTAAGTTTTGTAGCTATACAAGTTTCTATGTTAAACTGCAGTTTATTTAAAAAATATATATATATTTATTTATTTTTATGTATTTTAATATGACTTTAATTGTACTTTTTAAGGTTTCGGTCCAGAAAAAGAACAAGAGACTGTAGAAGATGAAGAGGACATTACACTGGAGAACAGTGTAGAAGTTGAAAGACTGGATGAAGAGCAGATCGAAGAACAACAGATAGAAAGTGGAGAGGAAGAAGCAGAGAGGCCTGTTGAGGAACAGAGTTTCAAAAGTTCAGAAAAAAGAACAAGAGGACACAGAGGGTGATAGGACAGAAAGTCAGGACATAAACGAGGTTGTAGAAGATGAAGAGGACATTTTATCTGAGAACAATGTAGAAGAAGTGAGGATGAAGGAAAGATTGGAGGAAGAAAAGCAGATTGGAGAGCAACAGACAGAAAGTGGGGGGAAAGAACCAGAGAGGCCTGTTAATGAAGAAGGTGAAATGAAAGTGACAAAAAAGACTAAACAGGCAAAGGAGATGAAGAAACAGGCAGAGAAACGAAAGATTAGTGTACTTAAGATGGATGAAATGGATGAAAGAAAAGAGATAGAGGGAGTCGTATTAAAACCAGATTGGTGAGTAGAAGAAGATGGGGTGAAGCAAAGACTCTAGATATAGGAAAACATTACATTCCTATTATTAATTAATGGGAGAAAGTGTTATGCACAACATCACAAATTAATCCCACCTTCTAAATAATAGAACCAACTGTTGATTAGAAAAGTCACCACTTCATTCCAGCTGCCTTTAGAAGCTCCGGTTGCTATAGTTTATTCTGAGATACACGTTTATGACTGCACATGCGCATTGGCTACTGCAGTCTGAAAAGTTTTTTAAAAATGCTTTATGAGCATTTTTTTGGTGATTTTCAAATTGGAAATTTAATCATAATCATTTGGAGAATTTGATGTTCCCCATTCAGAGAGCTAGGAGCTGCATTTCAATGCCCAAGAGGCATTTCAAAGATAATCGTAGTGTGAAATTACTTGTCTTAAAGGGACCTTTGGGTAAAGCCTATACAATGACCAAGGAACAATGTGAACTCGGGCTCAATGAAAACTGTTCTTTGACATGTACTTGAACAAAGTTAAAAACTTTTAAAAAAAAACTATTTTTTTTTACTTTACAGCAAATCAGCTGTCAACATGGCAGCCAGAAGAAAGCACCAAAAAAATACAGACACAGGTATGAAATGTTATACAGTTCAGTTTTCAGAGGTCTTAAACTGAAAGGACCACAGCCTTGCACAGTTTAGCTACAACCAGTTCCAACTTTTTTAAAATGGAAATGGTGGTATGCTGAACACTCTGTTCTGATGACACAAGAGCTGCAACTATGCAGCAACTATGGCAGCAGAGAAGGCCATTCTTTGTGTTCTTTTTGAAGAATAGATATGCTATATTTTTACTATAAAACTCTCATGACAAACATGTCTTCTAATTTCTTAGTGTTGCGTATACCGAGCTGCAGTGGACACATTTGTAAATGACTTTACTTGGACCCATTTTTTGAGCTGTCTCTTTAATACTGCAGGGTTTATATACATGTTGCTGCTGATTGGGCATTTTGACACACCCACCAAACAAGAGAAAACGTATCTCAAACCCCATTGCACACTGTTTCCAGGAAACATGTCTATTTTGTTTAAAAATTGTTTTCCTTTTTTAACTTTTAGACATTCTCTGTTCTAGTTATTAAGTAATTAATACATTTCTAACCAAATTACATTTTTGCAGAATGTCCATTCCATGCATCTCTGGATGTATTTCCAGTGGAATTTGTATCAAAAACACGTCTCAGAAAGGTTGGTATTAATCTGTATCTACAATCTGTCAATGTTGTGTTCCATAATACCGTGACCTTTTCATGTACAGTAAATTAATTTAAATAATTTATTAAATGTATTAAATTAAGTAATTAATGTATGTTTTTGTTCAAACTATTAATGGATCAGTATCCCAAAATATTTAGCTCTGTTGTAATGTTAATAACTTCACATTGAATGTATGCTAATGTGAAGGGTACTTTATTGCAAAAAAAAACAACAAAAAAAACATCTGGAATGGAATTTATTTGCTTTCTGACTACACTATGAGTACAGGCAATAAATAAGGTGAAGAACTGTGAATTCATATATTAATATAAAATGTTCTGTACAGTACATTTGGCTTCTACAGTGTAATATGAATATAACTTATAATCTATCTATATAGTATGTACAGTTCAGATGTGTTTTTCCATTGCTTTTGAATATGTTAACAGCAGTTGTTGAAGTTGCTCTTCAGTCTGTTAGGCTTTGTTTGGGTCGCATTTATGGGTCAGTTTTGGTTAAGATGAGAAGAATCCTAAATTATGAATTGAAATTCAAAATTGAATTTCAGATTGCATGCTTTGATGACAAAACCTGCTTTAGTGTGTTTTTGCAGGTGCGGGTCATGGCATGTTGAAGCATTGGGTGTGGAGAAAGGTTGGGGCATGTCAAAATTTGTAGAAAGGTCTTTATAATTGGTAGTGAAAGCTGTCTGTTAAGGTTAGGGATAGGGTTAAGGGGTTAGTTTCTGTTGTAGCATTCACCTTTCAGCACGCCACCTTTCGGTACACCCATTACTCCGACCTGCAGCTACCCCTGTCTCTGTTTTTGTGCTGGTGTGTTGCTGTACCACAGTAATACCACATGAGGATGGTGGGATGGTGCCTTTCAATGGTGCTTTGTTTAAAGTTACATTAAATGCTTTAAAAATGTAGTAAGTGATGTAATGATGTGTAAAGATGGAAAGTAATGATTTGTTTTGTAATTGGCTCTTTTTTCTTACTTTATTCACAGGGACGTAAAGAAGTGCTGGTCCACTGGTTGCCATGTCCATCCTGGTAAGTACACCTACATGGCAACTTAATTCACCACTGTAATTTTCTCATTTATTAGTTGTTGTTTTGACTTTTTTCCAGTGGGAAGACATGGCCACCCACCTGGCAGCCTGAAGATCATGTTGAAATTACACTTGCTCAATGCTAATTACATTATTGGTACATTAAGACCATTTTTTTGTTTGTTTGTTTTTGAACCACTGTTATAGTGGACAAATAAAGGTTTGTGTTTTCACTACGTCTATTTATATCTTTTTACCTTTTATAAAAAAAAAATATATATATATTTCTGAAATATCCAGGGGCTGGAGCTTATTCAAGCTACCATAGGCCAAAGGTTGAAAATCACCCTGACCAGTCTGTCACAGAGATGACATTTGATATTCAACAGTGTTTTGATCTGCATTGACACCATTGTATGAGAACTGAACTGAGCTGGATGATGACATCACTGTTTACTCCAGTGCTGATATAGATAAATTAACTAAATAATTTACTCTTGATTCTTACATCGGAATGAATCAATACTGAATTTACTTAAGATGGATACTGACACCATTTTCTTTAAGAGCTGCTGTGCAGCCAAAATTATACACCAGTCATCACTGTGAAGCTGCTTTGACACAAAAGCGCTATATAAATAAAGGTGACTTGACTTGACTTGACACACAATTTAGCCTCTAGTTCCTGATAACTATACCTGCATGTTTTTGGAGTGCGGAGGACACTGGTGCACCCGGAGGAAACCCACAGCAACACTGGGAAAACTATCAATCAGGAAGGTCTCATGGAAATATGAAGTCATTTGTAGTCTTACATAGTCATTTTTGAGTATAAGCCCATTGTGTGTGTGTGTACAGTATTATATATACTTGTCTATTCAGTTATGGATATGAACAACCATATTCTCACTAGACTAGAGGGTATAGTGTCATATATTAGCACATAGACACAGATTGCTCCAACTGGGACCAGTGAGTTGAGTCCAGAGAAAGTGAAGGACCACTACTGCATTAATGCATAAGATATTTAGTAAATACCATAATAGAATTATTACAAATTTACCCTTGTATAGTCAAGCAATGCTTTTAATAGTACAAAATATAGTACAGATAATAGTGCTTACACGTCACTTCTGTGCAAAATAAATTGGGTTACAAAAAGTTACAGCTGAGAAAGAAATTGTGGGAGGAAAAAACTTTTGTGAAAATCTATATATATATATATATATATATATATATATATATATGTATGTATATATATATGTATGTATATATATATATATATATATATAATATATAAAGATTTTTTTTTTATATATATATATATATATATATATATATATATATATATATATATACAGTGGGTACGGAAAGTATTCAGACTCCCTTAAATTTTTCACTCTTTGTTATAGTGCAGCCATTTGCTAAAATCATTTAAGTTCTTTTTTTTCCCCTCATTAATGTACACACAGCACCCCATATTGACAGAAAAACACAGAATTGTTGACATTTTTGCAGATTTATTAAAAAAGTGAAATATTACATGGTCCTGTATATAAAGCTTTCTCCCTACTTCTTTTTTACCTTTTATAAAATTCCTCTCTGAAAAAAATACATTTGTGGAATAGCACTCACATATTAGCCACTAGTCATGGGTCTATCTCTAAAAAACTCATGCCAAACACAGCATTTGATCACTGGATTTACAGAAATCTTTTTAATTTTAAGTGTTTTAAGCGCTCAACATTGCATATCCAATCGACTTCTGATGTAAACATTATTAATTGAATAACACTGACTTAGTCATTTAACCATGTATCACTGTCCTTGGAAGGCTTTTGTCTTTTAAACACACTAAAATGTACAAATTCACATCATTTCATATTAACATGCAATGCAGTGTTTCTCCACAATGTTTGTCAGATGAACCTCTTTGACCTACTAATAATTTTACTTGAAGCCCTGAGATTTTTAGTTAAGTTAGGTCAACAATAAAAGTAAATAATAATAGTAATAATAGTTTTATTCTCTGATGTCCATGGTCACATGAAATGCAGATAAACAAATCAAATACAAATCATAGTCTATTACCTTAAATGTGTAATGTAATGAATTATGTTAAAAAACTACAATTTGTTATGTAATTTGGAATTAGTAACAGACTACAATTTGTAAGAAATGCACTGACTATGTCATAGTATTTATCAGAACAGTATGTATTAGTCAAAAGAGAATATACTGCACATTACATGCAAAACCTGCATGAGCAGAGAAGAGATAAAAAGACAAGACTGTGTTTGTAGATCACTGTACAAGTATTTTATTTTGCTTACAGTAACGAAAAAAATTATTAGGTGAAAACTTTATGTATTCTTATATACTTTCTATCAATGTAAGATATGTACACACTGCAAAACACCCCTCACAGATATATACTGCATGGTCCCATGAGAGCTAAGGAAAATGGAAATAATAGAAAATAATTAATAGGGATGGAGGTTGTATGGCTGTTTATAAGACTATAAAAACACTTGTCTTACATACACAAACACATTTAAAGGTTCAAAAATAATAGTTGTGACGTCCCCAGCCTAAACCTATTGGTGTAATATGCGGGCCTCCTAATCGGTTCATACCCACTAATTACCAACAGTATAAAATGGCGCTGAATTTCTAGACGGGAGGCACTTTCTGGGGAGCTTTCCTCGGGGGTGGCTCATTTTTGTGTTGACCTGGCATGTAGCATAATTCCTTTGTTATTCTTTACTTTCTGTTACACCCCTAGATTTTTTTTTTTTCTGTTTATTGTTTTCGTTTGTATAATTTGTTGGACTTAATAAATCTTTTTTTTGGAAATTTGATTTCGTGGTCTAATCCCTCTTTTATGTTGCGGCTTATAACGAGTGGGTCGTAACATAAAATTGGGCGCTCGTCCGGGATTGCTACATGTTCAGGTAAATGCAGAGTTCTGAGTGTGATCACCTGTGTGAATGAGTAGACTTCAGGAAGTTAGAGTGTCCTCAGCTGGGTTTACAATCCTTCCATCGAGGCACTGTTTGTTGTTTTAGTTTGTTGTTTTGCCTTTCTTATTTTTGAAGGTTATTCTGGACGGGGGTTTTAAATCTCTGTCGGGGGTACGCTTCGGGCTTTTGGTATAATGCCAATTGTCCTTGAGTTCAGCGTTTAAATGCCGCCCCGAGTCCGGTACACCTTTGAAGATCAGGTAGGGTTAGTTTGTTTAGTTAGGAACTGGAGTCTCTCATTTTCATCTGGTGACACTTTTGTTGTTTCTCCGTATCTTTGTTGTTTGTAATTTCTACCGAGTATGGAGACAATTTGAGGGATGGCTTGTGGTAAGTCTTTATAGACCTTTTTCACACTTCCGGGTTTTTGGCTTCCGGAATGAGCCACGCAGTGTAAAAGTTTTTCCGGTTACAGTGATAGAGAGCCTCGATCAGAACCAGTTCGGGAATCAAAGTCGTTTTACGAATTAAATGTCATGAAAATGTTTGAACGGTCTTGGTGAATTATTGGTGAGACTACAGCGCTCTCATTAAGAGCTACATTTAATAAATAATTTGAAGTGATGGCGGTTAAACTGGTTATATTCTTTTGTGTCTGTTTGGCGCGGCTGTGCATTATCGCGCTCCATGTGCTGTAAAGACCGTGTCTGCGTCTCAACGTGCATACTATGTGACATTAGTAATATTCAGTACTATTTAGGGTGGATAGTATGCACATATTGGGATGTATAGAGTGTTTTTAGCGACGTGCTGGGGAAATGATCGACTGGCAGATCCTTATCACACAAGCCTGATCCTCTGATTCATGAAGCAGGACCGCTCGCACCCTGGATATTTCTGGATATAAACACTTAAGTCATCTCTCACTCATTTTCCTGTCGTCATCATCTTAAAGTGTGTATTATGCACAGTATTGTTGTGCTGTTGCAACATGCAAAGACTGATAGTTGTGTACAGTGTGGTGTTGGAAATTGTCTTAGTTTAATCATTTTAATCGATCAGGATTAATTATAACATATGCTTGAATGTGGGATGTGATGCCATATGAGATTAACATGCTATATATTTTTAAAACGTATTAAACTCACGACAATATATGTGTATCACGACTTTATATCCCACATTAAAGTATATATTGGGAGTTAATTTTTTTTTTTTTTAAATTAATAAATTATATAAATAATGTTCGTCGTACATACGATCTGGGAAATTGCTGAATGAGTAGCTGCGTAGCCTTTACTGTAGCTTACGGCTCGTAATAAATCCACCTGCCGGTAAATTCGATCAACGGTCTGAGTGGCTGTATAAGCTACAAACAAGTAGAAAATAATTTATTTGTAGATTATAGAAAAGCTATTTGGAAAACAGACAAAACAGAAAAGGTAAGCGATATTTGAGAAAAGAGCATATCAATCTAATAGCCGTAGACGCATAGCGGAACTAACTTTACCCTGCGTCACGTGATTTCCGATTCTTGTGAAAAAGGTCTATTTGGCTGCGTCCGAAACCGCCTACTTCTCTACTATTTAGTAGGGGGAAAGCAGTAGGCGAGCGAATAAGTATGTCAGAAGCAAAAAGAGTAGGCGAAAATTACCTGGGTGACGTACTAATTCTCGCGAGATTCGGCTGTGCGCCTACTTAAAGTGCGTCCGAAACCACCTACTTACCCAATATATAATAGGGGAAAAGCAGTAGGTGAGCGAATAAGTATGCCAGAAAAGTAATCATAAATAAGTAGTCGAGAAGTTCCCGGATGGCCTACTACTTCCGCCCAGATTCTGAAACTGCGGTCAAGCCAGCCGCAGTTTGAAAATACACGGTCAAGCCAGCCGCCAAAAAAAAAAAAGTGTGTGCGCCTATTACTATAAATACGGTAATTTCAGGAACAGCAGAGAGAGAACGCGCTTTCAGAGCGCTTGAGTTGCCCATATCTATCTATCTATCTATCTATCTATCTATCTATCTATCTATCTATCTATCTATCTATCTATCTATCTATCTATCTATCTATCTATCTATCTATCTATCTATCTATCTATCTATCTATCTATCTATTTCTAATGTTTCTTTCTCTTACTATATCTTTATTCAGTCTAATATATAAAACTTCTTTCTTTCTTTCTTTCTTTCTTTCTTTCTTTCTTTCTTTCTTTCTTTCTTTCTTTCTTTCTTTCTTTCTTTCTTTCTTTCTTTCTTCTTTCTTTCTTTCTTTCTTTCTTTCTTTCTTTCTTTCTTTCTTTCTTTCTTTCTTTCTTTCTTTCTTTCTTTCTTTCTTTCTTTCTTTCTTTCTTTCTTTCGATTATATATCCATCTCTTTCTTTTTTCTTTCTAATGTTTCTTTCTCTTACTATATCTTTCTTTTTTCTAATATATCTATTTCTTTTTTCTTTCTAATGTCTTTCTTTCTAATATTTCTTTCTTTCTCTTGACATATCTTTCTTTTTTGTATTATATCTTTCTTTTTTCTAATATATCTCTTTCCTTTTTCTTTGTAATGTCTATCTTTCTAATATTTCTTTCTATCTCTCTGTTGTTATTTTCATATATAACAATTACTCTTGAATTAAATTGTGTTACTGTCTTACTGCATAAGGATTACTATCTGATTAGGCCTATAAAGACCTCATTTTAAATAAGTAGAAAATACCAATGGTCTGTTTCTATAGGGGACGTCCCATAGAGTATGCATACCTCATAAATATCCCTTTTACTGCAGCATTTTGGAGATATGCCACATTATTCGACTTCAAAGGCCTATAAACACCTCATTTCAAATAAGTAGAAAAAACTAATGGTTTGTTTCTATAGGGGACATCCCATAGAGTATGCATACCTCATATGAGTACATTTTACTGCAGCATTTTGGAGATATGCCACATTATTTGACTTTGGAGGCCTATAAAGACTCCATTTCAAATAAGTAGAAAAAAATAATGGTCAGTTTCTATAGGGGGCGTCCCATAGAGTATGCATACCTCATATGAGTACATTTTACTGCAGCATTTTGGAGATATGCCACATTATTCGACTTCAAAGGCCTATAAACACCTCATTTCAAATAAGTAGAAAAAATAATGGTTTGTTTCTATAGGGGACATCCCATAGAGTATGCATACCTCATATGAGTACATTTTACTGCAGCATTTTGGAGATATGCCACATTATTTGACTTTGGAGGCCTATAAACACCTCATTTCAAATAAGTAGAAAAAACAAATGGTCTGTTTCTATAGGGGCGTCCCATAGAGTATGCATACCTCATATGAGTACATTTTACTGCAGCATTTCGGAGATATGCCACATTATTCGACTTCAAAGGCCTATAAACACCTCATTTCAAATAAGTAGAAAAAAACAATGAACTGTTTCTATAGGGGACGTCCCATAGAGTATGCATACCCCATATGAGTACATTTTACTGCAGCATTTTGGAGATATGCCACATTATTCGACTTCAAAGGCCTATAAACACCTCATTTCAAATAAGTAGAAAAAACTAATGGTTTGTTTCTATAGGGGACATCCCATAGAGTATGCATACCTCATATGAGTACATTTTACTGCAGCATTTTGGAGATATGCCACATTATTCGACTTCAAAGGCCTATAAACACCTCATTTCAAATAAGTAGAAAAAAATAATGGTGTTTCTATAGGGGCGTCCCATAGAGTATGCATACCTCATATGAGTACATTTTACTGCAGCATTTTGGAGATATGCCACATTATTCGACTTCAAAGGCCTATAAACACCTCATTTCAAATAAGTAGAAAAAACAAATGGTCTGTTTCTATAGGGGACGTCCCATAGAGTATGCATACCCCATATGAGTACATTTTACTGCAGCATTTTGGAGATATGCCACATTATTCGACTTCAAAGGCCTATAAACACCTCATTTCAAATAAGTAGAAAAAACAATGGAACTGTTTCTATAGGGGACGTCCCATAGAGTATGCATACCTCATATGAGTACATTTTACTGCAGCATTTTGGAGATATGCCACATTATTTGACTTTCAAAGGCCTATAAACACCTCATTTCAAATAAGTAGAAAAAAATAATGGTCTGTTTCTATAGGGGCGTCCCATAGAGTATGCATACCTCATATGAGTACATTTTACTGCAGCATTTTGGAGATATGCCACATTATTCGACTTCAAAGGCCTATAAACACCTCATTTCAAATAAGTAGAAAAAACAAATGGTCTGTTTCTATAGGGGACGTCCCATAGAGTATGCATACCCCATATGAGTACATTTTACTGCAGCATTTTCGGAGATATGCCACATTATTCGACTTCAAAGGCCTATAAACACCTCATTTCAAATAAGTAGAAAAAACTAATGGTTTGTTTCTATAGGGGACATCCCATAGAGTATGCATACCCCATATGAGTACATTTTACTGCAGCATTTTGGAGATATGCCACATTATTCGACTTCAAAGGCCTATAAACACCTCATTTCAAATAAGTAGAAAAAAAAATGGTCTGTTTCTATAGGGGACGTCCCATAGAGTATGCATACCTCATATGAGTACATTTTACTGCAGCATTTTGGAGATATGCCACATTATTCGACTTCAAAGGCCTATAAACACCTCATTTCAAATAAGTAGAAAAAACTAATGGTTTGTTTCTATAGGGGATGTCCCATAGAGTATGCATACCTCATATGAGTACATTTTACTGCAGCATTTTGGAGATATGCCACATTATTCGACTTCAAAGGCCTATAAACACCTCATTTCAAATAAGTAGAAAAAAACTAATGGTTTGTTTCTATAGGGGACATCCCATAGAGTATGCATACCTCATATGAGTACATTTTACTGCAGCATTTTGGAGATATGCCACATTATTCGACTTCAAAGGCCTATAAACACCTCATTTCAAATAAGTAGAAAAAAAAATGGTCTGTTTCTATAGGGGACGTCCCATAGAGTATGCATACCTCATATGAGTACATTTTACTGCAGCATTTTGGAGATATGCCACATTATTCGACTTCAAAGGCCTATAAACACCTCATTTCAAATAAGTAGAAAAAAACAATGGAACTGTTTCTATAGGGGACGTCCCATAGAGTATGCATACCCATATGAGTACATTTTACTGCAGCATTTTGGAGATATGCCACATTATTCGACTTCAAAGGCCTATAAACACCTCATTTCAAATAAGTAGAAAAAACTAATGGTTTGTTTCTATAGGGGACGTCCCATAGAGTATGCATACCTCATATGAGTACATTTTACTGCAGCATTTTGGAGATATGCCACATTATTCGACTTCAAAGGCCTATAAACACCTCATTTCAAATAAGTAGAAAAAACTAATGGTTTGTTTCTATAGGGGACATCCCATAGAGTATGCATACCTCATATGAGTACATTTTACTGCAGCATTTTGGAGATATGCCACATTATTTGACTTCAAAGGCCTATAAAGACCTCATTTCAAATAAGTAGAAAAAACTAATGGTCTGTTTCTATAGGGGACGTCCCATAGAGTATGCATACCTCATATGAGTACATTTTACTGCAGCATTTTGGAGATATGCCACATTATTTCGACTTCAAAGGCCTATAAACACCTCATTTCAAATAAGTAGAAAAAACTAATGGTCTGTTTCTATAGGGGACATCCCATAGAGTATGCATACCTCATATGAGTACATTTTACTGCAGCATTTTGGAGATTTACCACATTATTCAACTTGGAGGCCTATAAAGACTTCATTTCAAATAAGTAGAAAAAACTAATGGTCTGTTTCTATAGGGGACATCCCATAGAGTATGCATACCTCATATTTATCATTTTTACTGCAGCATTTTGGAGATATATCACATTATTCGACTTCAAAGGCCTATAAACACCTCATTTAAAATAAGTAGAAAAAAAACAAAGGTGTTTCTATAGGGGGCATCCCATACAGCATGCATACCTCAAATGAAACTGTTTTTACTGCAGCATTTTGGAAATATTCCATATTATTTGACTTCAGAGTCCTTTAAACACCTACTTTCAAATATATAGGAAAAAACAGTGGTCTTCTTTTATAGGGACGTATGCATACCTCACATCTATTATTTGTTATTGTTCTATTTTATACACCTATAAAAACCTCATTTCTAATATTTAGAAAAAAACTATTGGTTCTGTAAGACTTGATTTTCAGTTTTAGACAAAAACTGAGATCAAGCACCCTGCAATAAAGCAATAAAACTCAGAGAAATAGCATAGGACAACGCCTTGCCCTAAACTGTCCTCACACGTCTACAGGAAACACACACATACACAAGCCCTCCTTCCTTTCCCCCTGACACAAGTTACTGAAAGTTCTCCAAGATAAATAATGTATCTGGTATATCTATTGTTTTTTCCTTTCATGTTTGGTATCATTTTAAATGTCTCAGTGCGGTTGGTAAAATGGTCTCAGATTCACAGCAGTCACTGGTATTATGAAGAAGGTTGAAAACTAAGGAGAATTTAGTCCTCTTTTTGAGTGGTGTTGTGAAAACCCACTCCTCTCCCCCTAAAACAGGTGTTGGTGTAGTAAAAAATTACAACCCTTTTGTTCTGGTCTGTGTATATAAGGTAAAGTGCAAAGCAGTCATGTGGGATCTTCTGTAGCCAGAAACCCCGTACAGTGATGGGTGCGTGTCTTAAAAACACTAATCCACCACTTTGTGTATATGCAATTGTTACTCTTAGAGTCATCTTTGAGCAACTGATGTTATTATTTCTGATTTCTGATTTCTGAATTGGCTTCTAATTGGTTATTTGTGTAACTGGCATGATACACTTTTACCTGACAAATAAAATGGGTAACACTTTATAATCTCACACAATTAAGCATAAGCTAAGCATTAGTTAAGCACTAGTAAATAGTCAATTCATCATTTATAAAGCATTAATAGACATTAGTAAGCCATTTATAAATACAACTATAAATGCTTTGTTCTTGATTTATAAGCATATCTATAATGAGTTTATTGATTGTATTTTCATACTTTATTAATGATCAATTTATTATTTCTAAATTATGTATTACATTATTCACAAACCAGTTATTTAGGAATTGTCAGTGGTTCATAAGATCATTTGTGAAGTGTAAGTAAATGATTAATAAAATATTTAAATGTACATTTATGCATCTTATTATTTAGACATATAGTATTAGTTACTCAGTGTGTTAATAAATGCTTTATTAACACATATTCCTAGTGTCAAAACTACCTCAGTACTAACTTTAAAACATGAGAGAACAGCACTGCAGAAGATCACTGAACCTTTAAATCTCATTTATAAAACCTTTACAAAGCATACATAGTCCTCACTTTAGATGAGCTCACAAAAATTGTTAACTAAACACTTCTAAATATTTTATAATTATCTGAATTAATCATGAATTGCAATAGGAATATGTGTTAATAAAGCATTTATTAACATACTAAGTAACTATTATTATATGTCTAAATAATAAGATGTATAAATTAATGTTTAAATAGTTTATTAATCATTTACTTACACTTAATAAATGATTTTATGAATCACTGACAACTTCTGAATAACTGGTTTGTAAATAATGTTATACTTATTTTAAAAATGATAAATTGGTTATTAATAAAGTATAAATACAATTATTAAACTCATTATAGATATGCTTATAAATCAAAAATAAAGCATTTATATCTGTATTTATAAAATGGCTTACTAATGTCTTTTAATGCTTTATAAGTGATGAATTAATCGTTTACTAATGCTTAACTAATGATTCATAGCATGCAGTTATTATAAAGTGTTACCATAAAAGGTTATATTTGATTTACTCTGGATTCTCCTGATATAATTATTAGCAGTAAATTATGGGAGGCTAATGTTACCGTAAATCTGTGTCCAGGGTAGAACAAACTGAAGACGCATTAATGAAGGAGCAGTAGGCACTTCATCTGAAGACCTTTTGATTTCAGTTTACCACTGATTTAGTAAGGTGTATGGAAGTGGCTAAATTAAAATACACTTTTGTTCGAGTAAGCAGTAGGCAACTGACTAAAGGTTTAGCTAACTTATTACACACTCTGACGAAGATCAGACTGGCGAGTTTATGTTTGTGAGTTTACCGCAAAAGCCGGGAAGAGTACCTCTGTGTGGCATTGGGTCCTTGATGAACGAATAATTGAAAGGATACCCAGAATAATCAAATATCTAAGTTAATACATAACCAATGATTAATTTCTTATTGGAAACACAACCTAAGACTAATAATCATTTGAAATCGGAGTCAGATTAAACAAGTGAAATTAAGTGAACTTCACAGGTGTTACGTGTTGCTGGTAGAGAGATGAGGCTGATACGGATTTCCACAATACGAACAATACATTTATTAAACAGAAAGCAGAGATCACCAAACATACATCTTAACAAAACAGAGAACGGACGAGGAGTGAAGGGAGTGAGTGCAATATATGGGGAGTGCTGACAATAGAGTCCAGGTGCAGGTGATGAGTGATGATGAGGAGCTGACGAGGGAAGTGAGTGCAGGTGTGGAGAACAGGAGGATCATGGGATATGGAGTCCAGGGAAACAAGGGATCCGTAACAGTACCTCCCCCTCCCGGTAGGCGCGTCCTCGCGCCGTAGATGTAACAACCGGGAGGGGGGCCGGCGCCCTGGAGACCTCAAACCGGAGCAGGGGGAGGAGTAGACTGGAGTGGAGGTCTCCAGGGCAGGCTCAAAAACCATGGCGGGTCAGGAGCCGTGGGCAGCCATGGCGGGTCAGGAGCCGTGGGCAGCCATGGCGGGTCAGGAGCCGTGGGCAGCCATGGCGGGTCAGGAGCCGTGGGCAGCCATGGCGGGTCAGGGGCCGAAGCCTTCGAGGCGTTGAGCCCAGGCGTCGCAGAAGGACTGGCGGGTGATGGCGGAACTGTAGGCTCCGCCGACCGAAGCGCAGCCGGGGCTCCTGAAGGCCGCAGTAGGAGACAGACGACAGACAACAAAACGAACACCGGGGGGAGTGAGGAGGCCAACTGGAGCTGAGGGACGGAGGGACGGAGCGGAGACGGAGGAGTGCAGTCCAGAGGGGAGGGCAGGCTGATGAGTGACCAAGGTGTGAGTGGAGGCAGGATGGAGACTGGTGATACTGGTGGACTGATGGGCCACGGTGGAGCAGAGGGAGGTTGGAGCCGGGGTGAAGGTAATCGCCCAGAGGTCCGAGGTGAAGTTCTGGGCGAGGGGGCTTGAGGTGAAGGTTCAGTGAAGACACACATGGGAGGCGGGAGAGGGAGGCAGGGAGGGAAAACAGTTTTTGGGCTGGATATTTCCATAACACAGTTCATAGGAGCGGCTGGCTCGGCGGCTGGAGCTGAGGGCTCGGCGGCGGTTGGAGCTGAGGGCTCGGCAGCGGCTGGAGCTGAGGGCTCGGCGGCGGCTGAGACTGGAGCTGAGGGCTCGGCGGCTGAGACTGGAGATACTGGCTCGGCGGCTGAGACTGGAGATACTGGCTCGGCGGCTGAGACTGGAGATACTGGCTCGGCGGCTGAGACTGGAGATACTGGCTCGGCGGCTGAGACTGGAGATGCTTGCTCGATGGCGGAGACTGGCGCTGCTTGCTCGGCGGCGGAGACTGGAGAAACAGGCTCGGCGGAGGAGACTGGAGAAACAGGCTCGGCGGAGGAGACTGGAGAAACAGGCTCGGCGGAGGAGACTGGAGAAACAGGCTCGGCGGAGGAGACTGGAGAAACAGGCTCGGCGGAGGAGACTGGAGAAACAGGCTCGGCGGAGACTGGAGAACTTGGCTCGGCGGAGACTGGAGAACTTGGCTCGGCGGAGACTGGAGAACTTGGCTCGGCCCAAAAGTCAATTAACCAGACCGCATCATCTGGCGGTTTGCACAGGGCTGGAGCGGGCTCTGGAGATACTGGAGCGGGCTCTGGAGATACTGGAGCGGGCTCTGGAGATACTGGAGCGGGCTCTGGAGATACTGGAGCGGGCTCTGGAGACACTGGAGCGGGCTCTGGAGATACTGGAGCGGGCTCTGGGGATACTGGAGCGGGCTCTGGGGATACTGGAGCGGCTTGCTTACTCCTCCTCCGCTTTCGGGACCCAGTTGAGGAGTGTGGGTTCCGTGTGGGGCAGGCAGGGAGTTCGCTGGAGGGGTATGCGGAGGAAGACGGAGGTTGACTAACTGGCCCGGCCAACCGTGTCTCTGGATGGACTGGAGACATACACTGATCCTGAACCTCATCCACGAAGAATTTGGACCCATTTAACCACAAAATTAAATTGATAGTTTCGCTTAAGGAGAAACGATAAACAAGTTCATCAAAACGGATAGTTGCGGGCTCTGGAGAGACTGGAGCGGGCTCTGGAGAGACTGGAGCGGGCTCTGGAGAGACTGGAGCGGGCTCTGGAGATACTGGAGCGGGCTCTGGAGACACTGGAGCGGGCTCTGGAGACACTGGAGCGGGCTCTGGAGACACTGGAGCGGGCTCTGGAGACACTGGAGCGGGCTCTGGAGATACTGGAGCGGGCTCTGGAGACACTGGAGCGGGCTCTGGAGACACTGGAGCGGGGTCTGGAGACACTGGAGCGGGCTCTGGAGACACTGGAGCGGGCTCTGGAGATACTGGAGCGGGCTCTGGAGATACTGGAGCGGGCTCTGGAGACACTGGAGCGGGCTCTGGAGATACTGGAGCGGGCTCTGGAGACACTGGAGCGGGCTCTGGAGACACTGGAGCGGGCTCTGGAGACACTGGAGCGGGCTCTGGAGACACTGGAGCGGGCTCTGGAGATACTGGAGCGGGCTCTGGAGATACTGGAGCCGCTTTCTTCTCCTCCTCCGCTTACTGGGCCCAGTAGAGGCATGTGGGTCCAGCATGGGGCAGGCAGGGAGTTCGCTGGAAAGGTATGCGGAGGAAGCCGGAGGTTGACTGACTGGCCCGGCCAACCGTGTCTCTGGATGGACTAGAGACAGACACCCATCCTGAACCCAATCCACGATAAATTTGGAATCATTTAACCATAAAATGGAATTTATGGTTTCGCTTAAGGAGAAACGATAATCGGGTTCACTAAAACGGATGGTGTCATCATCTAGTCCATCCAGAAACAGGGAGATCAAACTGCTTCAGGCCAGTCAGACACATAAGCGAGCTCTACGAACTCCTCCACATACCTCTCCAGCGAACGACCTACCTGCAGGAGCCCGATAAGGCGTTCGCTGGCTGTCAGGGTGAGAGGCGTTGGAGGAGCTGAATCCAGGGAGCCGGTGAAAGTCTCCATTTTTTTCTTTTTTTTTTTTTTTCCTGTGGAAAATCCGGTCGTTCTTTGGTCCGTTCTTCTGTTACGGTACTGGTGTAGAGAGACGAGGCAGATACGGATTTCCACAATACATATAATAAACCAAGGCAGGAACACCAAACATACACGTTAACACAACAGAGAACGGACAAGGAGTGCAGGGAGTGAGTGCAATATATAGGAGTGCTGACAATAGAGTCCAGGTGCAGGTGATCCGTGATGATGAGGAACTGACAAGGGAAGTGAGTGCAGGTGAGGAGAACAGGAGGATCTTGGGATATGGAGTCCAGGGAAACAAGGGATCCGTAACAATGTGGTGTAAGAAATCTATCATGCTGCAGAACAAATTGCCTCTAAGGGGAACAATAAAGTTTTTACAATTACAATTACCCTGTGCAACTGTGTAGGTTAATAAAAGCTGTTATACAAATGTATAACAATAGAGGGTAACACTTTATAATAATGTTCAGTTATAAGTCACTTGTAAATTATTAGTTAATGATGAACTAATCATTTACAAAACATGATTATATGTTCATAAATGATTGATAAGTGATATGTTAACATTTTATGAATGTTTTATTAATTCAGTTATAGGTCATTTATAATTTATTAGATAATGTTCAATAAATCATTTACAAAACATTAATATACATTCATATATGATTAATAAGTGATATACTAACATTTTATGAAAGTTTTATTAATTTGGCTATAAGTAATTTATACTTCATTAATTAATGATCAGTGATTAGTTAATGGGTATTAGTAAAATATCATTAGTAAATGATCAGTATATGATTTATTGATGAAGTTGTAAGCTGGTCTGTGTTCAAAAGCACAAACATGCAGGTATGCTAAAGCACTATTCTTAAGAAGAGTAATTTATTTGTTTTGAAGTGGATAAACATTTATAAATACCTTACAGTCAGGTGATTCCAGTGGGTTATATTAAATCCTTTCACTCATCAGCACAGACTTGTGTTCTGTGTGGAGTGTGTGAGGTCTAGTGATGAAGTCATCCTCTGATCCGGATTTACCTTCCACTGAAGCTCACATCAGGTGCACAGAGTTAAACACTCCATGTGTGTCAGAGAAGACAGCTGTCTATACCCTCACCAGTCAGCACTTACACTGCAGTACACACTACAAAGTGTTCAACACCTGTTATAGATGATGTGTAAATGCATGAATAAATCATTTACAAAGCTTTCTGCATCCCCTATTCTAAAGTGTAAACTATTCTTCACTTGTAAATGTGTTACATATCATTTGTAGACCTTTCTTTCCTGTTACAAATTATTTGTATATGTATACAAGTCATTTATAACACTTTCTGCATACCCTATTCTAAAGTGTAAATTACTCATCACTTATAAATGTCTTACATATCATTTGCAGATGTTCCTGTTACATGATCCATCTCACTCCATCACAAAAAAACATAAATAAATAAATCAACACTCTGCCACCGTTTAACCAGCACTTAATCATTTAATTTTTATCTTGTTTTTCATGGAACAGCTCCTCACCATAACATGAAAACGCACCATAAACTGATAATAAACGTAGTCCATTATTTCATTGCATTATTTTCAAGTCTTCAGAAGTCGTATGCCATCGTGTGAGGAAAATATTCTTATAATGTAATATAACCATTATACATTAATAATCGCATCAATCCGCTGTTTCATAACTTTCAAATTAAAAGTGGCGCGTCTAACAATACTACACAGGTTTGCGGCAGTGACGTCAAACCTCGCTCCTTATTGGCTGTCACATATGATTTGCGACTATAGAGTGTTTGCGATATGCCGAATTTAAGTTGCTGTGTTAGATTCAGTGCCCAAGGAAGTCGACCGGAAGTTGAAGTCGGCCGCGTGCCGCCATCTTGTAGCAGAACTTCACTTGCGTTAGCATCCCATTGACTCCCATTCATTTTGGCGTCACTTTGACAGCGAATAACTTTACATCGGAGGCGTTTAAAGACTCCATTTGTCCATTATTTATTTCTAAAGATACACGACAATGTATAAAGGGCTCCATTACCTTCTATGTTACATTATAGCCCCGTAGAAACAGTTTTTGTAAAAAATAGGCTAACGATTGCGTCATAACCACTCGACTCTCTGTCGCACAGTAGAGAAATTACCGTACAGACAGGAGGAGAAGCTCGCAGGCAATAGTATGCATTAACTTAATATGGCGTACTGGCGTTACATTTTAAAATACTATACAAAATAATTAATCAGAATACTTACTCCTGCTCACTCACGCCAAAGAACTCCCCGCTCAAGCTCGCCGTCTCTGCAAGATTAACGATGGCAGTTTTCACGCACAGCTACTAGAAGATTTACATCTGTCAGACAGGTTGCTGACGTCATCAAGCTTAGTTTGAGTCTGCGCGTCAGAAACGGAAGTGCTAAAAATCGCTAAAAATGGGCTTCACTTGTCTCAATTGAGTTCCAATGGGGTCGCTGTGTCCATTTCTTTTACTGTCTATGGTTAGATTCAACGCTTAAAAGGATGGAAATGCAGATCAGAGGAATGTTTGCAGCGATTAAACACTTTAATTTCATTCTGTTACTCACACAAAATTATGATTTGCTGTCATTTCGCTGGTAATGTAGCACACGCGTCGTTTTGTCTGTTCTGTATACTGCTTTTTGTAATGTTTTAAATAAATTATTGTGACTAATGTACATTTATCTGCCTGTTACACTACGTATATTGTCAAAATGGTTATGCTTAAGTTTATAGGGTGGAGTAGGGAGCTTAAAATTATTCTTTTTATACAACAGTATATCAACTAAGATAACAGTCACTGTAAATATATCTATATTGCGTTTTTATTTTTGTGAAGTGGCTAAAAAGTGGTCATGTTTATATATAAGGGTTGAGTTAGGGGCTCAAAGATATCTATATAATAGTAAAATATATTTGCATAAAAATATTATAATTTTTATATGAAAATATATAATTTAAATATCGGGATTCGTATAGATTTTTATATCCTGTAACTGAAAGATATACTTTGCATATGGCAAAAAAAGGTAAATTTACAAATTGCAGTTTGTATATAATTCATAAAGAAGATCTGCAAATGATATGTAAGACATTTATAAGTGATGAGTAGTTTACACTTTAGAATAGGGTATGCAGAAAGTGTTATAAATGACTTGTATACATATACAAATAATTTGTAACAGGAAAGAAAGGTCTACAAATGATACATAACACATTTACAAGTGAAGAATAGTTTACACTTTAGAATAGGGGATGCAGAAGCTTTGTAAATGATTTATTCATGCATTTACACATCATCTATAACAGGTGTTGAACACTTTGTAGTGTGTAGTGCAGTGTAAGTGCTGACTGGTGAGGGTATAGACAGCTGTCTTCTCTGACACACATGGAGTGTTTAACTCTGTGCACCTGATGTGAGCTTCAGTGGAAGGTAAATCCGGATCAGAGGATGACTTCATCACTAGACCCCACACACTCCACACAGAACACAAGTCTGTGCTGATGAGTGAAAGGATTTAATATAACCCACTGGAATCACCTGACTGTAAGGCATTTATAAATGTTTATCCACTTCAAAACAAATAAATTACTCTTCTTAAAAATAGTGCTTTAGCATACCTGCATGTTTGTGCTTTTGAACACAGACCAGCTTACAACTTCATCAATAAATCATATACTGATCATTTACTAATGGTTTGTTCTTCATTTGTTCATGATTAACAATTGTTTATTGAGATAATGATACTAAAACAATTTTGTCATAAATACTTCAGTTATTATAAGTGATAAATAATGTCTTGACTAATAACTTATAAACCATCTACTAATGATCTGTTTGATTTATTTAATTAAGATAACTTACAACACATTTGTAAATTGTTAGCATAACAATTGTTAATCATTTATGAACATATATTGTAATGTTTTGTAAATGATTTGTTCATCATTAACTAATAACTTATAAGTGTCTCATAACTGAACTAATAAAACATTCATAAAATGTTAACATATCACTTATTAATCATTTATGAATGTATAGCCATGTTTTGTAAATTATTTGTTCATAATTAACAAATAATTTATAAATGACTTATAACTGAATTTATGAAACATTCATAAAATATTAGTATATCACTTATCAATCATTTATAAATGTATATTCATGTTTTGTAAATGGAATACCTTTTGAAGGTGATTGTGGCCTAGTGAGATTAAAAGAAAACTCAAAGATTGTATTTTTTTTTATTATTTGCTTTTATTTAGTGAAAGCATCTCAATAAAGTAGGACACAACATATATACATTAGTATATAACAAGACTAAAAGCACTGAAAACGGGGACTATGATCCTTTCGTTATTCAGTCTTCCAGGGCAGTTCTAACAAATTCCCCCTACAAGACAGGCTAAATACCCAGTTACACACTCATAGAATTTGTATCATGTGGCAGGCCTCCATGATTTTGTGCCTACAGTACAGTTTATCTGTTAGGTTGAGCTCTGTACTTAGGGATTGAGGGTTGTCCTGCATAGTACTTAGCTCCCTAAGCTGGTCAGTGGTTGAAGGCCTCTCTGAGGCCTCCCTATTAGGATCAGCCCCTAGGCTGTTATCCACTCTCCTTTTTGGATTCCTTTGGAGTGTACAGCCTCCTCAGTGCAAATAATCACACGCTGAGTAGATCCTAGGATTGAGTAGAGTGTTACTCCCTTCATTGGTAAGGGTAAAAAGCACTCAGCTGAGTCTTGCTCTCCGGGATGCCCGTCTCTACGCTCTAGTCTGAGTTAGTTACTGCCTCTTTTGCAGTCACTCTTACTGGATATCTTCTCTGAATAAATGCGATTGGAGACTTTGTGATCCAACAGGTTGTTGGCCAAGACTAGGTTTCTGTAAAGTAGACCAGGTCAGGTCTCCCTGGTGGCACTCAGGGTCGAGTATGTTCCCCTGACAAGTGACTTGCTGGGGTTCCCTTGGGCCCCCTGGCCACATTCCCTTAAAGGTACCCTCTTTCTTTGAAGGAAACTTGGTTCTAGAAGCCTTGAGCGGTCTTGGTAGGCCTTCTGCAGAAGGCCTCTTTGAGGCTTATAGCTTGGGCTGTTGGCCATAGGGAATGCTGATACTGACAGCCTATGTATAACACGTAGGGGGAGTTGTTCTGGCACTTCAGTTGAAGCTGCTAGTTTTGACGTTTGTCTAGCCATTTTTTGGCATGCACTCCCCTCAAGCATGGCGGCGTGGATATATTGTTCCCCATAGCGTTTCAAACACAGAGTTGAGTTCCCTTTCGAAAGGTATATGTTGAAGTTGTCAGTGTTGAAACTGATTCAAGTAAATACAGTGAAGAGGCATTGTATATGTAAGTTTATTCATTTAATATCATCATTTAGCTACAGCAGTATTACAATGTTGAACTCCATCATATAGCGGGGATGATAAGCCTCCGGTCTAAAGTGAATGCGTTTTTTAGAAGCAGATGCAGAAGTGAAGTCCCGTCTCTTCATCTGCACAAAAGACATCCCGGCATGAAAGATAGCACCATCCTTTTTCTTATAAGTAAACCACTGGACTCCTGACAGGCTGGAGTTTGTGTAACCACCACAAACACAATAATTTACCATGATGATGATAAATAGAATACAAAAACTACAGAAAACACACTGATGCATGGCCGCTGTTACTGAATACCAACCTTCTCTGCACTGAGTCAAAGAGTATAGAACCCAAGAAGCAACACTCTGATAATTTTTGGGTAACAGCCACTAGATGGCGCTCCGGTAGTGCGGCGGCCATTATGGGGTGAAAATACTAACTGGACCATAGAATCCTTCACATCTTATGCACCCAAAATCTGCAAATCTGCAAAATCAGAAATATCTGTTGAGAAACCATGGGAAAAAAGGTGAAAAAAGACCTGAACATCCAGAAAGTATTATTTTAAGCAATGTTCAGCATTGGTACTGGCTCATCTATTTGTCTGGTGTTCAGTGAGAGCTGTGAGTGGAGGGAGGAGAGTGTTGAGTTCAGCTCTGTGTTTTTCTGAATGTGTTTCTTGAGCTGTTTGTTTGTATTGTTTTGATCTAGGCTGTATAGTTGTATTCTGCAGTGTTCAGTGTCAAACCTCAAAATTATTTAAATTTCTAAAAAAAAATGCTATTATTTTATATGAAAAAAAAAGAATTATTGTATTTTATTGACAAAATATTTTAGTTTGTCATGTATATTTTTTTTAATTAAGTCAGATAAAATTTTTAGCTGTCATATCATATGGTCATGTCACAACGTGCCCCATCACATTATACCAGCGGTTCTCAAACTGAGGTACGCGTACCCCTGGGGGTACGTGAGGTGACAATAGGGGGTACACAAACAAAATGCTGAGTAGTTCATTTAATTCTACCTTAAAATAATATTAAAATAGAGCATGTATTTCTAACTGCCAAAATGTCGTAAATCCAGTACATTTAATCAAATTACCTCATCATTTGCAGTCAAAAGTGACTGTATCCACACAAGCAGCATGTATATGATAGATTGCGTGCAGTCTGCTGCCTTAAATCGCACTAAATTACTGTCGTTCTCGACAATGCACCTTTGTAAAAGTGGAGATTTGGCACTTACTCGCATGAAGAACAAATATAGACACAGATAATGGATTAATTTAGATTTCTCCGGTACAAAAACATACCTTGTGTGAGATCTTGTATTTAATCATGATAACGAACAAGAATGCAATTGTTCCCAAATATCCACGACTGCAAACGTGACATACACGTAAAATGTAGCCAACATTTTAAACAGCACTGTGAAATAATAGCTCTAACGAAAACCAAAGCAGAACTACAACACATGTCTGTTTCGCGAACAATTCTGCAGCTTTGAACAAATCGTGAGAGTCAATGTTTCAATAATTCATTCACAGCCACTTGTTTCGTTACCGAATGAATGACTCGATGACTCACTCATAAAAACAGTGACTTACTGCCACCTACTGGCGGTTTTAGTTTAATATTTTTATTTACTTAGTTTTACCATCATTGCATATTTCTCTATTGAAATTTTTTTTATTTAAAACATTTATTTCATAAAATTATTCATAAAGGTAAAAAAAAAAAAAGCACTGGAAAATCAATTTAGGGGGCAAATATTGTCCCTTAATGGTAAAGGTGTGACTGCAGTCGAAGTGGAAGAGAGGGGGTACGCAGAAGGATGGTAATCCCTTCAGGGGGTACTCCAAGCTAAAAAGTTTGGGAACCACTGCATTATACAATGTGCTCCACCTATGGGGCATGTTGTCATATTTCACTTCCCTTCTTTTGGAGTAAATAAAAAAAAAAGTATACACTCCAATAATGAAACAAAGCCACATATTTGTACCAGATCAACTAAATCTTTTTTGTGATTTAGTAGCTTGTTTTGTGATGCTCAGTGTTAATCTGTTTCCATTCTTCCCTTCTTTCGAGGTAAATAAAGAAAAAGTATACACTGTATTAATGAAACAAAGCCACATATTTGTACCAGACATGTGAAATTAATGTGGAACAAAAGAAATTCTCTGAACCCAAAGTAGATTTACACAAACTGAGAAAGTCAAAAAGCGTTAGGTTTTGCCCACTCTCCCCTATTTTCGTACAAGGTTATATATTCATCTCGAAACAAAAATTTAACCTGCAATATGCTCTTTAAATTGTATTTGTACAGTATGAGCTTTACATGTATAGTAGTGACACTTTACTGATCTTGTACAAGCATTTCAATAAAGAAAGTGTTAACCTGATATGATGACTCTGAAGACTTTAAACTTTATAATCATTTTATTGATCACAACCTGATCACAACTAAAACAAATCAAGTGACCAACAGATTCATCAAATAGAATAGTGAATGTTAGCTAAATGGTCACGTTATAGATTGTGAGTGGATTTAGATTGCTTTGGAGCTCTTTACAACGGGCTAGCAAGCATATTCACACAAATGAAACGTTAAACAACTGCTAGTTTACAACAATACACTTCATATACAGGAGATCTCCATTTTTTTTTTTTTTTTCGGGATTCTCCCACTCAATTTGTGCAAATCAGGTTAAAGAGGTTGAAAAATGCCTATTTCAGTTTGACAACACCCTATAATTGGGAAACGCCCCTTTTTGTTCTGCAGAGACCTCATACTCTTTAAGATTGATAGTTGTTTTAGTAAAAGTGGCCACACCCACTTCAAACTTTCTGGCATACCGTCACAGGCGTGAATAGAAATTTAAACTTTTTTTCCCCTTCAAAGGCACAATATTGTTGTTTGAAAATCCTAACAATTACAATAGGGTTTTTCCCTAATAATTTAGAACGAACAAAGTTAATTGAATTCCATTATTAATATTAATCCATTATTCCATTATTAATATTAAGAATTGTAAGATACATTACAACAATTGTGACCAATTTGGTTCTTGTTAACTGATTGAGTTTTTCAAGAAAAATACTTGTAAAATTTAAAAATGTATGAAATGTAAAACTTATTACCATTTAGATATTTCAACAAACACCATGTCAAACAATAGAATAATAATCACTGATTCATGAGAATAAACCTTTACTTACTGTTTATTTTTATTATAATTCTGCTGATTACAAACGTGAATCACAATGGTACTTCTTTACACAAATCACTAAGTAAAAAATAATTATTTAGAAAAGATCATTAGTTGTTATGCCAGTGGTGTTTTAATTAATGTTCCTCATACTGTTCTCTCTTGTTCCCTCTACACTGCCTAATTTGGCCTCACTTTAAAGTTCTTGATAACCTCCGGTCACCCTGAGGCCAGAAGATCGCCTTTTTTTCATTAAAAACACAGTTCCTGCAACCACAAGAGCAATGAGAACCATCACACCAACAGCTACACCAGCTATTTCTCCTCCAGACATTTGAGAAGATGACATGTCAGACTCGGACACTATATCCATTCGGTTAACCTCACCAGGCTTTGCCAGTCGCCACTTCTTATTTTCTCCATCTCTCACCCAAGAACGATCACCTTCTGTCATTACAGTTACAGTATTTGTCGCATTCATGCCAACCAGTGGTTTTCTTATGAATGGTGGGAGACGGATTGGATTTAACTGACCCTCAGTGAACGCACCAGACTGGACACAGTACAGCACCTCACAGCCATCACTAATGGCAGCAAGATGTTGGCTGAACTGAGGTGGACAGCGAGATTGACCATTGGAGAGAGGGTTTCCAGACTGGCAGCTGAAGAAACCACCAAATGGCACAGAGAATCTTGTTCCGGCCTCATAATCTTTGCTCAGACAAACCATCATGCCATTAGACAAGAACTTTAGAGCAAAGTAGTTTGGAGGACAGCTATTGGATTTGGTCAGAGGGTTTTGTAAAAATGGTCCAAACAGACCTCCAAACAGATATCCAGAGTACTCAGAGATTTTCCCATTTGAGAAACACCAGTAGGTGTCAATTCGTGCTTTTTTGGTAAAGACACATTGGAAAAATGGAAAATTTGGTATGCATTCAGCAGTGTAAACACTTTCCAGTATTTCAGAATTTAATATGGCGCCTGAGAATCCTCCAGGACATGAATAACCACCAGTTGCTGGATTTGTCTGTGCTGTCTCATAACAGAAAGTATCTCCATCTATCAGTGAAGTGCATTGTTGGTAAATTCCACCAAAGCTAAGATTGGTGACTGGACCCTCACAGGAAGCATCATCTATGTTTGCCTGGAAGTTAAAATTTGGGGAATCTGGATTTACACACCCTGGACGTTTGTTTATCCTATAGTATTTCAGTGCAGCCTGCTGAACTGATGAAGCCATTTTATTAACTGTTAGTGCTGGGAGGTCTGGGAATGTGGATGGATTAAGAAAATAGTGCAGCGGCAGTCCAGAGCGGTCAATAGCCACCAGATTATTGAGCGTACTCTCTTGCCACTTCTGCAGAGTCATGCCTGGGTAGAATAAAGCTCCACCATGGCTCTGAATTAAAGAATATGCAATGTTACTCTGATACCCCTGAGTTTGTGAACTTTCTTGGGATTCCTTGCTGCTAATATCAAACTTAAGTTTGTGGAAAAAGTTCAAGCCTGCTGATGCAGAAACAGAAGACATATCGGACTGACTGCTGGAGACAAAAGACTTTTTTAAATAATCCTCTTGCACCAAAGTAGCACCAGCATCAACACTTGTAATGACATGGGTACCATAATCAAGTATGAGTTTCTCTGACAGGTAAGTTGCAAGACGGGTTTGATTGTTCTCAATAGCATCTGCGATTTCCACCGCCTGTTGAGCGAAGCGGGAGTCCAGAGTGAAGTCAGGATACGCCTTTACTGTGTACAGCCGGTTACGGATCTGGAAAAAAGAAAAAAGAAAAGAAATGTCTCTGTGTATATATATATATATATATATATATATATATATATATACATGACATTTTTGATGACATTTAATGATGACTCAGTTTGAAAAAAAGTTCTTATGAATCTTTTCTGCACAGTCATAATAATAATAATGATAAATGTAAGATTATACTCTATTGAATATCATCATTCAAACAAAAGTATACTTTGAGAGTGTTTTGTTTATATGTAGCAGAAGATGTTTCAAAGTACTGAAGGAGGGTAATTATGGTTATCAGGTACTGAATCATACTGCACATATGAAATAAAAACACACTTTTTAATAATAAAATAATAAACATTAAAAAATTTTAAGTTCTAACAAATTTATCTTCAGCAAATTTAAAAGATAATATGTACAATAGCTGAATGTGCATTATTGTGGTTTTGACTTACTTGAACCCGTGATGTTACAGAATTATCTTTCACTTGGTGGGTTTTCATGCGTTTGTTTTCTTCAGAGTATTTTCCGTTAAGCGCAGAAAGGAAAGAACCATCAGCATTAATGGAGCTTGACGTAGAGCTTGTCTGGTTCAGCCATGACATGATGATCTCTGAGTGTGTTTCCACTCCGCTCACCTTCTGTGGTATGACAAAAACTTCATCTGGAATGAGATAGACACCGTCTTCTGTGGTCTGACACTGGGAATAGCTCAGATTCATCACCCGTCCCATGTCTATGTTGCGCAGGTTATCCCAGCCTCCACCTGGTAGAACCTCCAGCGCTGTCAAACCTGAGTTTTTACGACACACACCAAGTCCATTACTGGGATGAATGAGCGGATGAAGGTTGCAGACATCGATAAAACAGCAGAGCATCAGCAGACACAATGCTCTAGACTCCATGATTGCCATGTGTGTTCTATGAGAATGCAGTGATCGTCAGAATGCTTTATTCATCAAACTCACAGGGGGTGTGGACTTCAGAAAGCTAGCTGGCAAAAGTTCACATTAATGCAGAGGATGTCATTTTGAAATAGTTCCCTTTTTTAGTCTTGAAAGGCACAAGGCTCTGATATGTTTCTCAACACCATACATTAGAGGAATATAGACATTTAATATATAGGGCCCTATTTTAACGATCTGAAACGCAAGTGTCAAAGCGCGAAGCGCAAGTAACTTTGTGGGCGGGTCTCGGCGCTGTTGCTATTTTCCCGGCGGGATAAATGGCTCTTGCGCCCGGCGCAAATCTAAAATGGGTTGGTCTGAAGTAGCTTCATTATTCATAGGTGTGGTTTGGGCGTAACGTGAAATAAACCAATCAGAGTGTCATCTCCCATTCCCTTTAAGAGCGAGATGCGCTCGCGCCATGGCGGATTGCTATTTACATTGCGTACACGCGATGAGTCAGTTAATATATATGTGTGTGTGTGTATTGGCACGATTGTTCAATTAATTAGCCAATTTCGTTCATCATTATAAGTAGTAATAGGCTGAATTGAAAATAGGTAGCCTAATTCTAATACACGCAATGACTATTCATCATTACATTTTTATATTTATGTAGCCTACACAATAATATTCTTTTACACTGTAATCCTTTTGTTTTTAATATTTGGCATGTTTGTGTGATGCGCATCCCTGTGTGTAATAAGCAAAGTCAACGCGCACTGTGGACGCGCCCAGAGGCGCAGTTTCTACCAACGCGCTCTAACAAAAAAATATTGCGCCATTGACTTTAGACCAGGTTTGAGTTGATCTATGGCGCAGTCTATTTTCAGCTCCTTAAAATAGCAATGCGCGGGCAATGCGCCTGAACACACCTCCTTTTTTGCGCTGAACCGCCCAGGGAGCGCAAGTTCATTCACTAGTTTAGCGACGTGCTTCTGTGGAGGGAAAAGCGTGCTTTGCACGGGTGCAAAATAGGAATGACACATGCGTCGGTGTACAAAGTCAATTGCGCTGGGTGCAAGATAGGGCCCATAAAGTTATTTTTAAAAATGTGTCTTCTTTTTTTTAAATAATTTTGTTCTGAGACACTGATGTACTCATACCACACAGATTAGGAGGATTCCAGGTACCATAGGTAATCTAAGCAGAGTTCATGACCAATATTGTACCTAAAAAGACAACCAAATACACACACATACAGAGCACAAGTACAATGACTTTAACTATGCTGCATACAGGGAACCACAATTTCGGTTTAGGTTAATTTGTTGTAGCTTCCCAGCAAACATTGGTCTGACAGCAACATCATGTCCTTGGACAAAAATAGTTATTGTAGGATGGCATAAATTGGTAAAAATATATGACACTGAACATTTCCTAAAAATGCATTAAGATACGCTTGTACATGTTTACAATTAAGTTGAATGTATAATTGTTACTTTGACACTTAGCTATGTGCAGTTCAATTTACAATACTTAATTAATTAATTGATTAATAAGATAACCTCTAAGACATTCGTTCAAATTTAATTTTGGAATGATACAGGGTAAGGCAAAAACATGGTTTGGAAGCCATAATTTGATGTTTGATGCTCATTCTTTAAATTTCTTTAAATTTTATTGATTTTTTAACAAAGATCATTTAAAGAAAGAAACAAAACAAACCCTACAGAAAGGCAATTCAATCTCTTGTCAGAGTTGTGTGATTGGGATCGGGAAGTACAGAATTTTTTCCCCCCATCTATCTAGACATGATGCAGTTGTGTCTGATGTCTGACAGCTGACTGTGGTCTGAGAAAATCCAAAAAAAAAATTGATGCAATGCCACAACTGTTCACAAACTGTTTTTGACTGAATATCAAAAAGTTCTGCAATATCAGCTGTGGCTCTTGTGAGTGTCATGTGACATGCCACTAAATGATAGATCATCGTCTTTCGAGAAGGAAAGTTTGCAATTGTTGAAATGATACCTGGTACTTTGGAAGATCCGTTTGCAAACAGTCACATGCCTCTCACAAGATTTAGATTCTAACAATACAGACATCTAAAACATTCTGGTCCCCAGGACTGCAGGTAAAAACACTGCTATATAATGCTAATCAATTAAGTTTTTATTATTATTATTATGACTAGAAGCTAAAGTTTTTAAACAAATTTTGATGTTGGCTTGAGAAAGCTTGAATGGGTAGCCTGAGTGAGAGCTAAAGGTCCCGTCATAAACAAACAAGTGCTGTCAATCGATTAAAAAAATTAACTTGATTAATCACACATTACTGTGATTACTTGCAATTAAAAACACTTACGTTTTTTTATACGTTTAACTGTGAAATTATTACATTATAAAATATAATCTCTAAATTAAAACAACATAAAAAACAACAGTATATTTTAAATACTTGTTTAATGGCATCTTTTTATGAATGAAGGCCAGTATCACCAATACCAATACTGCTGATGTCTCGAAAAAATGTATTTTTCCCCCAATTTTAAACATGAATTATAGCCAGGGATGGATTACCAACTGGGCCTATGGGGCCAGTGCCAAGGGCCCTTGACTACCACTGGGTAGTGGGGGCACTGGGGTTCAAGACCGCGTGATCCAAATACAGAAAACTTATTAACAATAAAAAATGTTTATTTATGTTGGGATGTATGTGTTCCATATACAAAGACTCTTAAACAAGGCTCTTGGACTCTGAGGGTTCCCTGGAACTTCTGTTAATGTTTAAACTTCTGTTAAGGTCTTGAGATGGGCTTTTTAAAAGTCTTACTTTGTTTAACGTGAGCACTGCGTTTTCAGAATGCAGTGTCATGCATGAGATGCTGCAGAAGATGCAAGATGCAAGCGCAATGGTCATACGCATCCGTCTAGCTCATGTTCACATAAAAAATAATAACAGAAAAGTGGCCCCAGCCCCTTATTAACTTTTGCCCCATCATGTTTCAAATTATATTTATTTGAGCCCCTCTTTGAGCTTATTTCTTTGTGTAAAATGCCAAGGTATTGGAAAAATAACTATTTAAATATAAAGCTCAAACCCATGTACTGTCACGATCACCTGTGAGAGTGCCCTTCAGCCATTAGAGGGCACTCCGTCCCAGACTGTCATTTCCACCTGTCTCATGGACTACATTCCCCATACACACTTCCCGGACTAATCACCACTCATCATTGCACCCAGCTGTTGTGTATTTTCTCATTAGTGTCTGTCTATTTAGTCTGAGTTGTTTCTGTCTGTTCTTGTGGTTCATTGTTTGATGTCACCCTCGTGTCTGATCCCTGGTTTTCATGTTCTCCCGTTTTGGTTTGTAGTTTTCTTGTTTCTTGTTTTATGTTTGGACTGCTGTTTATGGATTATGACCTTTGCCTGTACCCTGGATTACGCCTTTTGGATTTGCCCTTAATAAACACCTTTTGCTGCAATTGGATCTATCTCGTCTTCATGAGTTACGTGACATGTACAGTGTGCAAATGGAGCAGTAAAAAGTCTTGTACCTGGACTTTAGTGCACTCAAACCTCTTTTTAGTTGTAATATAGTGTCTCCTTTACATTTGCACTAGTTTTAGTGTAGCCAAACCATTAGAATTGGCTATATCTTGAGAAGAATTATTTTTCCGATTGTAAAAAAAAAAAATTATAAAGACATCTCATTGTTCCTCCTTGGCTTAATTAAATTCGACCATCAGTTTTCACACTTTTATGTGAAAAAAAAGCTTCATATTAAATATTTATTGTACATTTTAGTTAAATTAATGTGTTTTTACAAGTGTGCTGAAATCATTGACAATGATGACAACCAGGAAGTAACTGTGCATATAGCCTATTGTGATTGTCAAGAAGTTTGATAACGCAACAGAATTTCAGAAATTCAATTTTGGAAATTCAATTTTTTTTAGATCAATTTTCAGCACAACACCGGCACCATGGGCGAGAATTGAGGGGCTGGCCCGTCCTGTGAGTCACTAGTGCAGTGGTCTTCACTACTTTTTATTTTTTTACCAGAGCCACACTGATATGACAAATACTATTGTAATATAGTAAATACTGTAGTGTTTTTGAACCATACTACAGTAAATTGTAGTGTACAACATGTTGAATGCTACAGCATAATGTAGTATTAACTATAGTGAACTAATCAATTGTACTAAATACTGTAGTATGCTTTAGTTTTTACTACAGTAAACTGTAGTGTATTGTAGTTTAATATAGGCTACCTTATAGTTGTAGAAAACTTAGTACAGTATTGGGTAAAGTAGGTTAATTTGTTTATATTACTATAGGTGTTATATTTCCACAGCAACTATAGAATTACCACAACAAATGAATTCAAGTACTTTAATATATTATGGTTCAAAAACACTATAGTATTTAATATAAATTACTATAGTATTTTGTCATGTTCATAAATATCTGCTTATCAATCTGTCATCCCTAAACATACAATATGCAATGCAATAATTTTACAGTACAGAAGGGACAGAGACAGGGAATCACAGTAATTGATGTTTATTAAAACCAGTATGGGTAAACAGCAGTGCAGGTGAGTGAATCATGAAGCAATGGAGATACTTGAAGTGCAGAGAGGTAATATTGTCCTTTTGTGATTGTAGATGCAATGAATCTTGGAGAAGATGGAGATCGCTGGAGACAAGGAACACTCACACACAGACTGGAACTCACACGAGGAGACGCTGGAGTGAAGTGTGTGAGTGTTCTTATACTGATGTTAATGAGGTGCTTGATGAGGTGCAGGTGTCGGTGATCAGTACTCTGGTGATTGGGTGCGCTGTGATTGGTGGAAGGTGGAGCCTGACGTGTCTGTGACAAATAAATACAAAAGGCGTAATAAAAATGTACATATTGTGGATTTAACAGATCAAATATTCACATATCCCTGTGATCTCCCACATGAAGGTTAGTTTTAAAGTAACTAACAGTTTAATTTTTAACAGTTTGCAAATGACTTATAATTGTATCCTAATTTAGTTACTTGGTGTTTGGTAATGAAGGGCCTACTTTACATCAGCAACACTGACTCAATGACTCAAAAGTCATTCATAAGAAGACAACTGATGGCTCCAGTATTCATAGCAACTAGTTCATAACTAATTATCCATTTGTTAATCATAAATATAGGGGGCTGCTGCTCACTTTAATAGTTTTCAAGAACATGTAAATTGGTAAACTATTTTTACCACATTTTTTTATTGATGTCATCATGTAGACTTCTTACAAAGTATTTTACAGTATTTTAAAAATACAAAACACTAAAGTATTTTGATACAAAATACAAAGCCATTTTCATCAACCCTATCAAATACAAATTACAAATATGTATTTGAAATACATGTATCATAAATACTGCCCATCCCTATGCGTATATAAGTATATATATATACTTGAGTACTTGAGCTACTTGAGTAGTTTTTTCATTGGATACTTTTTTAATCTTACTCAAGTAACTATTAAAGGTAGTTCACCCAAAAATGAAAATTTGATGTTTATCTGCTTACCCCCAGGGCATCCAAGATGTAGGTGACTTTGTTTCTTCAGTAGAACACAAATTATGATTTTTAACTCAAACCGTTGCGGACTGTCATTCGTATAATGCAGTACAGAAGACAGTGTTCTCATCATCCAAATGTACAGAACTCTGACGTAAATCAAACCCGGGTGCGCACCAAAAGTGCTAATGTGAAAGCACCCTAAGATTAAGTGTAGTTTGACTTCATCACAATCTGAGTATCGTTCTGCCTAGGCCTTCGCCCCCCTCTGAGCCCCCCACCTTGAAAGTTTGTCTTTTAGGTTGAGTGTGTTTGGCCTCCTCATTTTAGAGAATTGTTTTACTGAGGCCTCCGCTCACCTGAGCTCCATTTAAACAGTGACATCACTGTTCAGCCTTCTCTGTGGCTGCCTTGATAACTGTTTTTTAGTTAAGTTTGGCTGGCTTCCACGAGTCATTCTGTTTGGCAGGCCTCCCTTCACTCTTGTGACTCATTCTACCTAGGCCTCCGCTCACCTGAGCTATAGTATATAGGCAGTGTCATTAAGTGTTTGGCCCTCCGGGATACCGCCTTGATAAACTGTCATAACACTGAAGCTCCAGTTGGACAGTGACATCCAATGTGGGCCTTTTTTTTGGCCACCTTGGTAGAGTGTCTTTTGACCTGTCTCGGGCTCTATTTTATTTTGGCTCAGAGATGCTGACTTCAAGTCAGGCAAGGTTAAGCATGTCCTTTCAGCTTCATGAAGCTTTGAAGCTTTACAAATATTTTGTTTCGAATCAGTAGTTCAGAGTGCCAAAATTATGTGATTTCAGTAAATGAGGTGTGACACCCTGTATGTATAGTCACAGAAATAATTATTTTTTTATTTCCTTTTTCCAAAGTGTTTTATTGTTTTACTGTGCTTATGATATTGTTTCAATTAGTGTTATTATGTTGGATTTGTGATGCGTAATACCCTCATGTGGACAGTAGGGGGAGACAAGGTGCTGATCAGAGACTGTGGGTAACTATGAGTCGCAGTGAAGAAGCCGCCATTATGAGAGCGACTCTTATTGGAAGCATCATAACCTTGTCTGACTCATTGTTTGTTCAAACAGGTGGGTGAAATCGATCACCAAAGACTTAAAACATGAAACAATATGTTAATAACATGCTTATGTTGTCCTAGGAGGATAAAATATAGTTTATGAGTAACGTTAAGATGTGAAAACGAGACAGTGTTGTGTTCATGAAAATAGTGTTTCATTCGCGAGAGTCCCGCGTCAGGACTAGTATTGATATAATAAAATCTGAATGGTTAAAGGCTTCAACACGCTGAATACCCGTCGTAATGTCATGTTTGATGTGTTTATAGTGTTTATAGTATATAGAGTTGTGTATGGATAAATCATCAGAGGTATATATATATATATAATCTTTGAATATTATATATTTGTAGTTTTTGAACATTATATAGTTATATATGGTTGATATTTGTATAAGATAAAATGTTTTACTTATTTTGGAAAAAATTATAATTAAACTGCTGTATCCAGTAGTTTAGTTTTGTTTATATAACCAGTGGTTTGCTCGAATATTCAGTTTTGCAGTGGTTAGTAGTACACATTTGAACATACAACAGAGATGGTGATATGTGATGTATGTTTATGGTAAGAAGTAGGGCTGCACGATATATCGCATGAGATTGTCACGCGCATTTCGTCAGTAAAGGCTTTTCAGTGATCTACGGCTCTGTCTATTAAATGCCGCACCATTTGAAAGCAGGTGATGGCGATTTAGCGGTAATCAGGGAACCGGCTTTACTGACGAAATGCGCGTGACAATCTCATGCGATATATCGTGCAGCCCTAGTAAGAAGTTTTGAGTTATCTGAGGGATACCACCTGAGCATAAGACAAAAGATGCTTACGAGGATAATGAAACATGTTTATTGATGTTTGGTTTAAAAGAGTCACATGTAAGGTGACAAAACATTGCAAAATATACATTTATATATTTGAATTTTTGTAATAAACATTACAAGAGCGACTCTGTTATTGGAAGCATCATAACCTTGTCTGACTCATTGTTTGTTCAAACAGAAAAAATTGACTGCAGCACTGTCAGCCGGACGACAGGCGTGCTACAGAGGCTTTGTTACGTCATAAGGGTTTTGAAATTTTAATAGTTCACGTGATTTTGGCAGTTTGATACGTGCTCCAAACCACTGATTCAAAACAAAAGATTCATAAATCTTTGAAGCTTCATGAAGCAGTGTTTTGAAATCGCCCATTATTAGATATTGTTGGAAAAATGTTGTCGAGAATACGCAAAAAGTATTCTCATTGCTTTATAATATTAAGGTTGAACCACTGTACTCATATTACCTTTTTTAGATAGGCTATGTCTTTAGTAGCTTTCTGGACATTGAAAAAGTAAATAATCTTGCTGGCAATAGAGGCCTCACTAAGCCATCGGATTTTATCAAAAATACCTTCATTTGTGTTCCGAAGATGAACAAAGGTCTTACAGGTATGGAACGACATGAGGGTGAGTAACAAAATGACATATTTTTCATTTTTAGGTGAACTAATCCTTTAAGCCCAGGATATGCAAGAGCATTCAGTGTACAGGTGCTAGTCATATAATTAGAATATCATCAAAAAGTTGATTTATTTCACTAATTCCATTCAAAACGTGAAACTTGTATATTATATTCATTCATTACACACAGACTGATATATTTCAAATGTTTATTTCTTTTCATTTTGATGATTATAACTGACAACTAAGGAAAATCCCAAATTCAGTATCTCAGAAAATGAGAATATTGTGAAAAGGTTCAATATTGAAGACACCTGGTGCTACACTCTAATCAGCTAATTAACTCAAAACACCTGCAAAGGCCTTTAAATGGTCTCTCAGTCTAGTTCTGTAAGCTACACAATCATGGGGAAGACTGCTGACTTGACAATGGTTGTCCAAAAGACAACACCTTGCACAAGGAGGGCAAGACACAAAAGGTCATTGCAAAAGAGGCTGGCTGTTCACAGAGCTCTGTGTCCAAGCACATTAATAGAGAGGCGAAGGGAAGGAAAAGATGTGGTAGAAAAAAAGTGTACAAGCAATAGGGATAACTGCACCCTGGAGAGGATTGTGAAACAAAACCCATTCAAAAATGTGGGGGAGATTCACAAAGAGTGGACTGCAGCTGGAGTCAGTGCTTCAAGAACCACTACGCACAGACATATGCAAGACATGGGTTTCAGCTGTCGCATTCCTTGTGTCAAGCCACTCTTGAACAACAGACAGCGTCAGAAGCGTCTCGCCTGGGCTAAAGACAAAAAGGACTGGACTGCTGCTGAGTGGTCCAAAGTTATGTTCTCTGATGAAAGTAAATTTTGCATTTCCTTTGGAAATCAGGGTCCCAGAGTCTGGAGGAAGAGAGGAGAGGCACATAATCCACGTTGCTTGAGGTCCAGTGTAAAGTTTCCACAGTCAGTGATGGTTTGGGGTGCCATGTCATCTGCTGGTGTTGGTCCACTGTGTTTTCTGAGGTCCAAGGTCAACACAGCCATATACCAGGATGTTTTAGAGCACTTCATGCTTCCTGCTGCTGACCAACTTTATGGAGATGCAGATATCATTTTCCAACAGGACTTGGCACCTGCACACAGTGCCAAAGCTACCAGTACCTGGTTTAAGGACCATGGTATCCCTGTTCTTAATTGGCCAGTAAACTCGCCTGACCTTAACCCCATAGAAAATCTATGGGGTATTGTGAAGAGGAAGATGCGATATGCCAGACCCAACAATGCAGAAGAGCTGAAGGCCACTATCAGAGCAACCTGGGCTCTCATAATACCTGAGCAGTGCCACAGACTGATCGACTCCATGCCATGACGCATTGCTGCAGTAATTCAGGCAAAAGGAGGCCCAACTAAGTATTGAGTGCTGTACATGCTCATACTTTTCATATTCATACTTTTCAGTTGGCCAAGATTTCTAAAAATCCATTCTTTGTATTGGTCTTAAGTAATATTCTAATTTTCTGATATAATGAATTTGGGATTTTCCTTAGGTGTCAGTTATAATCATCAAAATTAAAAGAAATAAACATTTGAAATATATCAGTCTGTGTGTAATGAATGAATATAATGTACAAGTTTCACTTTTTGAATGGAATTAGTGAAATAAATCAACTTTTTGATGATATTCTAATTATATGACCAGCACCTGTATGTATCCAATAGGTTTATCATTGTTTTAACCTCCTACGTCTATCTCCACCTCTGATATTCATTGTCACGTTCTATTCCAATGACCTTCAAGTTGCTATCACTACCATGTTTGGCCTGTATAAAATGTTTCCCCATCGGATAATTCATTTTACCAGTCCGTATTGCATATCTATGTTCAGCCACTCTATCAAGTAGCCTCCTCTTAGTGAGTCCCACATAGAAACCATTCCAGTCTGTAAATGGCATGAGTGGAATTGCAGTGTGCAGTCTGTGATCTTGAAATTCTTCTTGTGACTTTTGTCCTCAAATGTATTTGTGCGGACCATGTTAAAGCAGAACTCAGTAAGATTTGCGAAGCTCCACCTACAGTTTCCTTCAGTGAATCACACTGTTGTAAATACTTTAAGTGCAGCTCTGGACTACAACGACTACAACGCTCACCAGCGCAGTAGTTTTGCAAATACAGTACAAGAAAGAGGAGGTGGGTAATTTGCAAATACAGTACACTCGATGGAGGTGGGTAATTTTCGAAATTGTCTTATAAAGTCATAATATATACATTGTTTTTGAATTACCGTAAAGCATTTTGTCACTCGCGTGAACGTGAACACGAGGCGAGATTGTTTCGGGTTGGTGCAGCTCAAGTTGCAAGTGCTGTATTCTGGCGTAGACGTGCCAGAGGGGGTTAGTGCTCACCTCAAATACACCACTACAAGTCAATTAACCATCGTAAGGACTTAGAAAACTATTTATGAAGGTAAAAAAAGTTACTTAGTTCTGCTTTAATACAATAATTACAATTGCCACAGCTAAAATTTCCTTTTGGTCCTCTAAGCAAAGTTTCTCATCTTGAAGCTGGAAGAAAACTCCCTTAAAGTCTCATCAACTTGTAAAATATTCCAATTCTGTTGAACAATCTGATTTGTGTCACTTCTTTACAGTATCTTGTGACAAAATGTAACTTGTTAATAGGACCTGTATTTAATTTCTGTTTTTTTGTTCAAAAGTTCATCCCTCTTCAATGACTGGGCTTTAGCAGAAGCTTATTTTAATATTGACAAACTATATTTGTCTCAATCTCTGAAACTGAATATACAGAATGTTCTTAATTAACCATGGAGGATGAAAGCTTTCTCCATGTAGAGGAGTGTTCTAATCAGTAGGTTTCCTATAGATAGAAGTATGTAGATTCCCATGTGTATCCTTTCTGATGGTTAAATCCCAAAAATGGGATTTAATCTCAGACTTATCATATTCCAAATTACTTGAGTTGATATAACCATAGAACTCCAGCAATTCTTTCTCACTGCCCGAGAAAAAAAGAATGATATAATGTCCCCACCAAACCTTTCAAACTATGCAAGTGCTTGGATGTGGATTTTCGTGCTTCACAACAGAATCCACTTACTATTTTTGATATTTTGTCCCCCTTCTAGTGTTCTCCGTAGTTTTGTTTGTGAGTACCAGATGCGCCCCTGGATGATATATTTTCCTCGATCATAGCATTTTAATATGTTGGCTTTTCATATGAAAAAGTACCTTCAAGGCATCATGCTTAAGACATATTGATTTTTCTTAACACCACACCATAATATAGCATTTTGCAACAAAATTCAAAAAGACCTACTCCCACAATGTCTGACAAGGGAAAATATATATAAAAAATTGTTTGACATTGTATGCAACAATGAATCTAAAGGCTGCCACACACTACATGATACTCAGGCCGATCTTGGACCGATTTCTCCCCTTTCAGCATGCACTGGGTAAAGTCCAGATTATTTTGATGGTTCTACAGATTATTGCATCAGATTTTCCTGTGGTGTGATGTTTGTTAAGAGTGGCTGAATCTGCACAGAAGAATGTTGAAGCCACCCCAATCTAAAATGGGAACCCTAAGGTAGAAGTGTAACAGTAGACAAAACTGATGGTTAGGTACGTACCTTGGTTTTGAAGTCATGGTTCGGTATAGCAGGGCAGTGTTGGGGAGTAGCCAGCTACAAGTAGCGATGCTAATAGCTTAACTACATTTTTCAGCAGCTTTTCAGTGGATCAGTTACTTTTAAAACAGTGTAGCTTTTCCAGTAGCCATATCACCCTGTAACCCAATACTGGTTACCCACTGAAGCTAAGCAGGGCTGAGCCTGGTTAGTACCTGGATGGGAGACCTCCTGGGAAAACTAGATTGCTGCTGGAAGAGGTCAAGTCAAGTCAAGTCAAGTCAAATTTATTTATATAGCGCTTTTTACAATTTGTAATTGTTTCAAAGCAGCTTTACATATTAGGAGCACAGAAAAAAGAGAAATGGTTAAAAATAAGCTGTACAAGCAAGCGTGGTAATATGTAACATATACAAGATGGTGCTACATTAAGCCAATGTCGGCTGACTCCCAGGGGTGGAAAAAACCCCCTAGGAGAAAAACCCAGCGTGCTAGCACTGGGAAAAAAGTCCTAGGAGGGAAAAAACCCCTTGGAAGATATATATAATATATGTAAATGGATATGGAGATCAAAATCTGAATTATACATTTTTATTATAGAGATTAAAAATAGATTATATATAAATATATGTAAGCGGATACGGAGATTTAAAAATCTGAATTATAGATGCAGCCAGAACTGGATCTGTAGGCCCATTGTCTCCTGGGCTACGTTGTAGTCAGGTCCAGACACAGGTTCTCCATCTGATCTGGATACGGCCTGGATCCAGCACCCGGAAAACCTCAGGATAAGCAGAGAGACAGATATTAGCGTAGATGCCATTCTTATTCTGATGTACAGGTATATCTAGTGTTATAGGAAATGTTCTCGGTTCCGGCCGACCTAATTATTGCAGCGTAACAATCCTTTAACGGATTTGAAAAATGTTAATGTATTGATAATGTGTTATGTGTATGCAAGAGCAAAGAGATGTGTTTTTAGTCTAGATTTAAACTGACAGAGTGTGTCTGCTTCCCGAACAATGCTAGGAAGATTGTTCCAGAGTTTAGGTGCTAAATAGGAAAAGGATCTGCCGCCTTCAGTTGATTTTGATATTCTGGGTATTATCAACTGGCCTGAATTCTGAGATCGCAATAGACGTGAAGGACTATAATGCACCAAGAGCTCGCTTAGATATTGGGGAGCTAAACCATTTAGAGCTTTATAAGTAAGTAGCAAGATTTTAAAGTCTATACGATGTTTAATAGGGAGCCAATGTAATGTTGACAGAACTGGGCTAATATGGTCATACTTTCTGGTTCTAGTAAGAACTCTAGCTGCCGCATTTTGGACCAACTGTAGTCTGTTTAAAAGCCGAGCAGAACAACCACCCAGTAGAGCGTTACAGTAATCTAGTCTTGAGGTCATGAATGCATGAACCAACTGTTCCGCATTTGTCATTGAGAGCATATGTCGTAATTTAGATATATTTTTTAGATGGAAGAAGGCGGTTTTACAGATACTAGAAACATGACTTTCAAATGAAAGATTGGTATCAAAGAGCACACCCAGGTTCCTAACTGAGGACGAAGATTTAATGGAGCACCCGTCAAGTGTTAGAGAGTATTCAAGGTTTTTTCGTGAGGAAGTTTTTGGTCCAAAGATTAGGATATCAGTTTTTTCTGAATTTAATAATAAGAAATTTCTTGTCATCCAGTTTTTAATGTCAGCTATGCATTCTGTTAGTTTTGTGAATTTGTAGGTTTCGCCAGGGCGCGAGGAAATATAGAGCTGAGTATCGTCAGCGTAGCAGTGAAAACTAACACCATGCTTCCTAATTATCTCTCCTAAGGGCAGCATGTACAGAGTGAAAAGCAACGGTCCTAGTACTGAGCCTTGTGGTACTCCATATTGAACTTGTGATCGATACGACATCTCTTCATTAACTACTACAGACTGATAACGGTCAGATAAGTAAGATTTGAACCATGCCAAAGCAATTCCACTAATGCCAATATAGTTTTCAAGTCTTTTTAAAAGAATGTTGTGATCGATAGTGTCAAAAGCAGCACTGAGATCTAATAACACTAATAGAGAAATACAGCCACGATCGGATGATAAGAGTAGATCGTTTGTAACTCTAACGAGAGCAGTCTCAGTACTATGGTATGGTCTAAATCCTGACTGGAAATCCTCACAGATTCCATTTCTTTCTAAGAAGGAGCACAGTTGTGTTGAAACTGCCTTTTCTAGTATCTTTGACAGAAAAGGTAGATTCGAGATTGGCCTGTAATTTACTAAATCTCTCGGATCTAGTTGAGGTTTTTTAATAAGAGGTTTAATAATAGCCTGCTTAAAAGTTTTTGGCACGTATCCTAGTGTTAACGATGAATTAATTATATCAAGAAGTGGACCTACGACCTCTGGAAGCATTTCTTTCAGTAGTTTAGTCGGCATTGGGTCTAACATACATGTTGTTGATTTTGATGATTTGATAAGTTTAGATAATTCTTCCTCTCCTATAGCGGCGAATGATTCTAGTTTTACCTCAGGGACACTACAGTGCACTGTCTGAAGCGAAACTGTAGACGGTTGCATGTTTATAATTTTCTCTCTAATATTGTCAATCTTGCAAGTAAAGAAGTTCATAAAGTCATTACTGCTGTGCTCTTTGGAAACGTCAGCAGTTGAATCTCTGTTTCTAGTTAATTTAGCCACTGTGTCAATAAGTACCTAGGATTATGTTTGTTTTCTATTAAGAGATTTGAAAAATAAGTAGATCTAGCATTTCTTATAGCCGTTCTGTACTCAATCATTTTTTTCTTTCCACGAAAGGCGAAAAACTTCTAGTTTTGTTTTCTTCCAACTACGTTCAGCTTTTCTCACAGCTCGTTTAGAGCCCGAGTGTGCTCATCATACCACGGCGTTGGATTAGTTTCCTTAATCTTCTTTAGACGTAAAGGAGCGACTGCATCTAATGTGCTGGAAAAGAGAGAGCCAATAGTTTCTGTTGCAGCATCGAGTTCTTCTAAGTTGTCAGGTGTACTAAGGCGATGAAACTGCTCGGGGAGATTATTTATAAAGCAATCTTTAGTGGTAGAAGTGATGGTTCTACCATATTTATGGCTGGGTGGTGGTTTTGTAGCCTTGGCTAACTGTATTATACACGACACTAAATAATGATCTGATATATCATCGCTCTGCTGTAGAATTTCAACAGCATCAATATCAATTCCATGCGACAGTATTAGATCTAAGGTATGATTACGACAATGAGTGGGTCCTGACACGTGTTGTCTAACTCCAATAGAGTTTAAAATGTCTGCAAATGCCAATCCAAATGCGTCTTTATTATTATCTACATGGATATTAAAATCACCAACAACAAGGACTTTATCCGCAGCCAGTACTAACTCTGATAGAAAATCAGCAAATTCTTTGATAAAGTCAGTATGGTGCCCTGGTGGCCTGTATACAGTAGCCAGCACAAATGTCAACTTACATAATGTTACATAAAGCACCATCACTTCAAAGGAGTTATATTTGAAATTCTTTTGAATGATTCTGAATATATTACTATAAATTACAGCAACACCTCCCCCTTTGCCTTTCTGTCGAGGATTGTGTCGATAGTCATAACCTTGAGGACTAGACTCATTTAGGTGTTAGTGAGGCCAGCAGGGGGTGCTCACCTTGTGGTCTGTGTGGGTCCTAATGCCTCAGTATAGTGATGGGGACACTATACTGTCAAAAAGCATGTTAAACTGAAGTCCTGACTCTCTGTGGTCCTTAAAATCCAAATTTTCCCAATTGGCCTCTGTCCATCATGGCCTCCTAATCATCCCCACACACTGATTGGCTTCATCACTCTGTCTCCTCTCCACCAATAAGCAATATGGCTGCCGTCGCATCATCCAGGTGGATGCTGCACATTGGTGGTGGTTGAGAAGATTCCCCCTTCAATATGAAAAGTGCTATATAAATGTAACAAATTATTATTATTATAGTAGTACACTACTTTTTCCAGCAAGTAGCAGTGTAGCGTGACCAAAAGTTACATTCTGTTTGTGTTCTGAAGAGTAACAAGCCTATAAATGCAATGAAGCAGCACAGCATCTTCTTTCTAGATCACAAACTTAATTTGCTCATTACCTCCATATGTTATTATATAACGCATCTTGCAGCTTTACTGTCTGTCAACCGACAGGAGATTGTCGGAAAGGTTGTACATGAGTGGATATTTCACTTGAATCATCTGTATGTTAAGGAATCCAGAGATTAAAACACTGTCTATAGCCCTATTCGGACAGGATTAGTTTTACATGGGGAGGTGGGGGTAAAGTAATCATTACCAGAGCTTCTCAGTGATTTTAGTCCCGTCCGAATGTGCCATCTCAGTAATCATTACGGACAATGTCAGTAAAGATTACGGCGACTTTTACCTTCTGTAAAAAGGTCCGGAAAAATTACCTCAGGTAATACTAATCCTGTTCGAATAGACCTGCTGTAAATATGTACGGTAAAATTCTGTCATTTCCTGTTTAAAAACATTTTTCAAGCATGGAAGCACTTGAAGAAACATTCAGTTGTGTTGTAGGTGGTGGGACAAATATGTGGCAAACCTCAAGTATTTTCTACATACCATTTAGAGCAAAAAGAAGATTGAAGCAATTGTCAGAGGCACAAAACTAATTTTATCTTTAGCTAAGTGCCTATTACCATCACAATCCAGTCAGAATTTAATTAATAAATCGGACCTAACTGTTATATATAGTTTATATATTTAGATTATGTGTTTGTGCACATGGTATCAGGAAGCATCATATACCCACATGACGACAGGGCGGTGACGGCGGTGTGTAAATCGAGTTACCCTCAGAAGAATGTTGAAGCCACCCCAATCTAAAATGGGAACACTAAGGTAGGGGTGTAATGGTACACAAAACTGACGGTTCGGTACGTACCTTGGTTTTGAAGTCATGGATGAGTACAGGTTCGGTATATCAGGCTACAGGTTCAGTATATCACCCCTCCCACTTCTGCTAGTTTTACTGAGATGTCTTTTCCCGTGCAAATTGGCCAATTAATATTACAGACGTACTGAGGTAAAATTACTTTACTCCACCTCCCCATGTAAAACTAATCCCGTCCGAATAGGGCTTATGTCAGAGACTTAAAGGAGGTGAATAATATACTTTTTTTAAAATTGAGCACTTATCCTGCTTTATTGCACTTTATACCAAAAGTCTATTTCTTATTTAATTACAAAGATGACCCACCATGGTTTAAACTGTCTCGCCACAGTTTTGTAATGAACCTAAAGATCACTAATTGAACAGAAAATAAAATTGCGATAAAGTAGTGCACTTAGTACATGGCAAAGGCTGGTTGCAGTGGGATTCCAACAAAGCAAACTGTGTTTACGCGAGAATGTTACCTGTTGGCTGGGTTGCCATCATGCCTTTAAACATCTCCCATTAGGAAGTGATACAAATGCGCCTGAGTGTGGTTTAACTTGCTCTGATGACATCAGAGCAAGTTAAACCACACTCAGGCGCATTTGTATCACTTCCTAATGGGAGATTTCCAAAATTATTAGGAAAATTCATTTACAGTATAATGTACACATCTTTGTTTGATAGACATCTTTAAAAGTCAGGAAACACAGAAGTTGCTCCTGAGCTCTTTATTTGCAAACTGGACTAGCAATGTTAGCAATGTCACTCATGCTAACATTATATGGCACTACTGGGATGTGAAAGTCTCACTCAGATGCCTGTGCCCATTCATACCCTATTAGAGTCTAAATCTTGTGAGAGCCATGTGACTGACACTTCAGTAAACGTCAGTATTTCCAGGTCTGGAAAAGGGATGTTCTGTCAGATAGTGGCAGGTCACACAACACTCACGAGAGCCACAGCTGATATTAGCGAACTGGCATTGCATACATTTTTGTCTAGTTCATTTTCTCAAGTTGATCAGGGTTTTTAAACACTTTGATGCTACCACTCTCTGTAGTCTGTAGAACACAAAAACACACACACATACAAAGACAGAAACAAGAACATAGCAGTTAATGAAGCATCTGATCATAATGATGTGGATATGTTTGCAATTACCCTGCAATTCCTCAAAATATACATTTTTTGACATATAAGAGGTACCACTGAAACATCCTGCAAGTTTCATAGTGTGGCGGGCAGGACGAGGCAAAAAGCCGTGAGCGCGGCGAGGCCGGTGGTGTGATTGCTAATGAGTGTCACCTGCGCCAGAAGCTAGATATTTTAATTTACAATGTTTTAAATATGGATATTTTTCTTGCAAAACAGCATTGGTTCGCATCAGAAGGCCTTTATTAACTCCCTGGAGCCGTATGGTTTATTTTTTATGATGGATGGATGTAGGGGTGTGCTCAAAGCCGAATACCTTTTTCGGAAAGGCATGGATAATGGCTTCAAAACGAGATCTAATATTCGTCTGAGACTGAAACATTCACTCCTCTTGTTTCCTGGATAACAGATGAGCCAGGGGATCATAGCGTGATACATAAAGTTAGAAGATATTTAAATAAATGTTCATTTTTTTTTTTTTTTTTTGTCATACAAGGCATATTTTAGTCATATCTACGAAGAAAACAGATATATAAGCTGTAATTCCGTAGACATAACATCTTTTCAAGTAATCGTACGAACTTCAGAGTAAAGCACCACCTTCTTCCGGTTTTATCCAAATACAAATACAGATATGAATAATTTTGAGATTGTTACAAATACAGATACAGATATTGGCTCCACTTTACACCCATAGATGGATGCATTTATTTTTGGTTTCAAAACAGGCCCCTGTTCACTGCCATTATAAATCTTTGGAGAGCAAGGATATTTTAAAATATATCTCCAATTGTATTCATCTAAAAGAAGATATGTCATATACACCTAGGATGGCTTGAGTACATTATGGGATAAATTTAATTTTTGGGTGAACTATTCCTTTAACATTAAGCCTATTTTCAACATTTTGCCATAAAATATCGTCCACATCATAGTGAATTTTCTGATTGAGACCTCTAAAAGAGTTAAGAGCTTACACATTAACCAAAACAGCTTAAACTTCATATTGTATGTATACAAATGGTTGACTAACAATTCAAAGTAGTGTACAAGTATAACACACTGATTCCAATGTACCACATAAACTGTGGCCGATAGATCAGTTTCTCCTGGTCTGGGTGATACAATGAGTACTCAAGTAATTAAAATGTGCCTATGACATATAATTTTTTTTTAATAATTTTAGATATTAAGTTTTTTATACAACACTTTGTTCTGGTTTTTGATTCTGATTGGCTGAGAGCTTTTTCCAGCCATGCGATATACTACCAGTCAGGGCTTAACATTAACTTTTTTTGCTCACCAGCCACTGTTGCCAGTGGTTTTCCAAAGTTACATTTTCACTGGCCACAATTTTGATATTGCTACCATAGGGGAAAACTGCCATACAGATATTAATATTATGTCATAATTTGGCATCTGTCATTTTAAGACCAGACACACAGATCCTTTATACTGTTACACATGCATTTGTTACGTGTTGCTGGTGCAGAGACGAGGCAGATACGGATTTCCACAATAATAGAAGTACTTTAATAAACATAGGCAGAGAACACCAAACTAACACTTAACACAACAGAGAACGGACAAGGAATGAAGGGAGTGAGTCCATATAAATAGGGAGTGCAGATGATCAGGTCCAGGTGAAGGTGATCCGTGATGATGGGGAGAAGACGAGGGAAGTGAGTGCAGGTGTGGAGACAGGAGGATCATGGGAAATGGAGTCCAGGGAACAAGGGATCTGTGACATTAGGCGCCCTGGAGACCTTAAGCAGGTGCAGGGAGAGGAGCGGACTGGAGTGGAGGTCTCCAGGGTGGATCCATGAACCATGGAGGGTCAGGTGCCGCGGGCGGCCATGGAGGGTCAGGTGCCGCGGGCGGCCATGGAGGGTCAGGTGCCGCGGGCGGCCATGGAGGGTCAGGTGCCGCGGGCGGCCATGGAGGGTCAGGTGCCGCGGGCGGCCATGGAGGGTCAGGTGCCGCGGGCGGCCATGGAGGGTCAGGTGCCGCGGGCGGCCATGGAGGGTCAGGTGCCGCGGGCGGCCATGGAGGGTCAGGTGCCGCGGGCGGCCATGGAGGGTCAGGTGCCGCGGGCGGCCATGGAGGGTCAGGTGCCGCGGGCGGCCATGGAGGGTCAGGTGCCGCGGGCGGCCATGGAGGGTCAGGTGCCGCGGGCGGCCATGGAGGGTCAGGTGCCGCGGGCGGCCATGGAGGGTCAGGTGCCGCGGGCGGCCATGGAGGGTCAGGTGCCGCGGGCGGCCATGGAGGGTCAGGTGCCGCGGGCGGCCATGGAGGGTCAGGTGCCGCGGGCGGCCATGGAGGGTCAGGTGCCGCGGGCGGCCATGGAGGGTCAGGTGCTGCTGGCGCTGCTGGCTCGGCGGCCGAGACTGGAGATAATAGCTCGGCGGCTGGAGCAGAGGGCCAGTCCATCCCCTCAAATACAATCAAAATTCCCGTAGGAACGGGAGCGGGCTCGGCGGAGACTGGAGAGGGCTCAGCGGAGACTGGAGATTGCTTGGGCTTTCTTTTATTCCTCCGTCTTCTGGACCCAGCAGAGGAGTGTGGGTCCAGCATGGGACAGGCAGGGAGTTTGCTGGAGAGGTATGTGGAGGCAGACGGAGACTGACCAACTGGCCTGGCCAACCGTGTTTCTGGACGGACTGGACGAAACAAACACTTATCCTGAACCTTTTCAACTAGGAATTTAGAGCCATTCAACCACAAAATTAAATTGATAGTTTTGCTTAGGGAGAAACGATAATCAGGTTCATCAAAACGGATAGTGTCGTCGTCCAGTCCATCCAGAAACAGGGCGATCAAATTAGCGTCTGGCCAGTCAGTTAAAAAAGCGAGCTCAACAAACTCCTCCACATACCTCTCCAGCGAACGACCAACCTGTAGGAGCCCGATGAGGCGATCGCCGGCCGTCATGGAAGTAGGAGGCATGGGAGAAGCTGGAGTCAGGGAAATGAAGAAAGAGTCCATTCTTTTGTGGATATCCAGCGGTATTGGTCCGTTCTTCTGTTACGTGTTGCTGGTGCAGAGACGAGGCAGATACGGATTTCCACAATAATAGAAGTACTTTAATAAACATAGGCAGAGAACACCAAACTAACACTTAACACAACAGAGAACGGACAAGGAGTGAAGGGAGTGAGTCCATATAAATAGGGAGTGCAGATGATCAGGTCCAGGTGAAGGTGATCCGTGATGATGGGGAGAAGACGAGGGAAGTGAGTGCAGGTGTGGAGACAAGAGGATCATGGGAAATGGAGTCCAGGGAACAAGGGATCTGTGACAGCATTTTTTTTCTCAATTTTTTATATTCACTTAAATCATAACTGACTGTGTTTACATGAATACTAGCCAGGACCAGCATTTTGACATTTTGTATGTACTGTTTAAGCACAATATATAAGCAGCAAAAAAGAACTCAATTTAGTACTTAGAGGCAGATTTATGTGTGCACACTTTGGGTGTGAGCACATTATCTGCAGGACTGAGTAACATTATGTGCAATACGTACAATCCTATGCTGAATTTCAAGCCCTGCAACACCAACAATATTCATCTGGAGCAAATGAAACAAGGCAAATTTGTGTGTCAACTCACTGTCAGGTTCGCGGGTGTTACCAGTATCACCATGGGAACTGTTTCACATTGTTTGTATCTCTCCACTTGCAGCATTTCTCACAGTGAGCGCCATGGCCGACCAACTAACACCATAATTTTACAAACACTACTGTTGTTGTGTCACGGAATGTAGTTTAAAAGTTTTTTAGATAAGAATGCAGTTATTTAGACCTCAAATATATGCAGTATATATAACCACAGCACCTATTTGACAATTTGTTTAGATGCTCTAAACAAGGCCGTCAGCGAGCATCCAGCTCTCATGTACCCACAGAGAACAGCTTCATCTTCATCAGTGTTTAAACATGAGGTATAATGCATTTTGGGCATATCAAACACGCAATCTTTGGTCTTATTAATCTATTACTTGTTCCAGAGCTAACAGATATGGCTTAAGGGCTATAAGTTTCATAACTTTATATTTACATTGAAATTAAATCCTATACAAACTAGAGCGCTGCTTTTGTATGTTTGACTGAACTGTTTGCTTTTTTATTTCCTATTATACTAACTTCTAATACAATATAAGCCATTATAAAAGTATATTTAAATATTATTTTTCAATAAATATTTATATAAATAAAATTACAGTATTTGTTATTGAGAAAGAGTCCGTTAGTGATTGGGATTTCGACTTCGACTAGTGAAAGTTACATTAATTCACCATTAATGGCAGCAAAGACTGTCTGTTCTGTCCAAATAGACACTGTTGTTGATTCTTATTTATTTACACACTTGTGCCATCAGATTGTTCTATAAACACAATATCACGCTGTGATTATTACTACAGCACTCGGCCTGCGGCCACTTGCCTATGACCGAATCACAGGCGTGCTGATATACAGCTATATCGCACAGCTACAAGTGCGATATTCCTTATGGCTGTAAGCTTTTAAATGGTGTTGAGAAATATATCACTGCCTTGTGCCTTTCAAGACTAAAAAAGGGAACTATTTCAAAATGACGTCTTCAGCATTAATGTGAACTTTTGCCAGCTAGCTTTCTGAAGTCCACACCCCCTGTGAGTTTGATGAATAAAGCATTCTGACGATCACTGCATTCTCATAGAACACACATGGCAATCATGGAGTCTAGAGCATTGTGTCTGCTGATGCTCTGCTGTTTTATCGATGTCTGCAACCTTCATCCGCTCATTCATCCCAGTAATGGACTTGGTGTGTGTCGTAAAAACTCAAGTTTGACAGCGCTGGAGGTTCTACCAGGTGGAGGCTGGGATAACCTGCGCAACATAGACATGGGACGGGTGATGAATCTGAGCTATTCCCAGTGTCAGACCACAGAAGACGGTGTCTATCTCATTCCAGATGAAGTTTTTGTCATACCACAGAAGGTGAGCGGAGTGGAAACACACTCAGAGATCATCATGTCATGGCTGAACCAGACAAGCTCTACGTCAAGCTCCATTAATGCTGATGGTTCTTTCCTTTCTGCGCTTAACGGAAAATACTCTGAAGAAAACAAACGCATGAAAACCCACCAAGTGAAAGATAATTCTGTAACATCACGGGTTCAAGTAAGTCAAAACCACAATAATGCACATTCAGCTATTGTACATTTAATCTTTTATATTTGCTGAAGATAAATTTGTTAGAACTTTACATTTTTTAATGTTTATTATTTTATTATTAAAAAGTGTGTTTTTATTTCATATGTGCAGTATGATTCAGTACCTGATAACCATAATTACCCTCCTTCAGTACTTTGAAACATCTTCTGCTACATATAAACAAAACACTCTCAAAGTATACTTTTGTTTGAATGATGATATTCAATAGAGTATAATCTTACATTTATCATTATTATTATTATGACTGTGCAGAAAAGATTCATAAGAACTTTTTTTCAAACTGAGTCATCATTAAATGTCATCAAAAATGTCATATATATATATATATATATATATATATATATATATATATATATACACACACACACACATAGACATTTCTTTTCTTTTTTCTTTTTTTCCAGATCCGTAACCGGCTGTACACAGTAAAGGCGTATCCTGACTTCACTCTGGACTCCCGCTTCGCTCAACAGGCGGTGGAAATCGCAGATGCTATTGAGAACAATCAAACCCATCTTGCAACTTACCTGTCAGAGAAACTCATACTTGATTATGGTACCCATGTCATTACAAGTGTTGATGCTGGTGCTACTTTGGTGCAAGAGGATTATTTAAAAAAGTCTTTTGTCTCCAGCAGTCAGTCCGATATGTCTTCTGTTTCTGCATCAGCAGGCTTGAACTTTTTCCACAAACTTAAGTTTGATATTAGCAGCAAGGAATCCCAAGAAAGTTCACAAACTCAGGGGTATCAGAGTAACATTGCATATTCTTTAATTCAGAGCCATGGTGGAGCTTTATTCTACCCAGGCATGACTCTGCAGAAGTGGCAATTGAGTACGCTCAATAATCTGGTGGCTATTGACCGCTCTGGACTGCCGCTGCACTATTTTCTTAATCCATCCACATTCCCAGACCTCCCAGCACTAACAGTTAATAAAATGGCTTCATCAGTTCAGCAGGCTGCACTGAAATACTATAGGATAAACAAACGTCCAGGGTGTGTAATTCCAGATTCCCCAAATTTTAACTTTCAGGCAAACATAGATGATGCTTCCTGTGAGGGTCCAGTCACCAATCTTAGCTTTGGTGGAATTTACCAACAATGCACTTCACTGACAGATGGAGATACTATCTGTGGTGAGACAGCACAGACAAATCCAGCTACTGGTGGTTATTCTTGCCCTCCTTTTTACTATCCCACTTTATTACGCTCTGAAAGAGTAGAAAAAGATTATACTCGTCGTGAGTGCTACACATATTATGAAAGTTGTGGGTTCTTTGGGTTGTCAAGTTGTACGCAGACAGAATGTAATGATGTTTATCATGTCCGTCGTGCACAAGTTAACACCTACTGGTGTTTCTCAAATGGAAAAATCCCTGAGTACTCTGGATATCTGTTTGGAGGTCTGTTTGGACCATCTTTACAAAACCCTCTGACCAAATCCAATAGCTGTCCTCCAAACTACTTTGCTCTAAAGTTCTTGTCTAATGGCATGATGGTTTGTCTGAGCAAAGATTATGAGGCCGGAACAAGATTCTCTGTGCCATTTGGTGGTTTCTTCAGCTGCCAGTCTGGAAACCCTCTCTCCAATGGTCAATCTCGCTGTCCACCTCAGTTCAGCCAACATCTTGCTGCCATTAGTGATGGCTGTGAGGTGCTGTACTGTGTCCAGTCTGGTGCGTTCACTGAGGGTCAGTTAAATCCAATCCGTCTCCCACCATTCATAAGAAAACCACTGGTTGGCATGAATGCGACAAATACTGTAACTGTAATGACAGAAGGTGATCGTTCTTGGGTGAGAGATGGAGAAAATAAGAAGTGGCGACTGGCAAAGCCTGGTGAGGTTAACCGAATGGATATAGTGTCCGAGTCTGACATGTCATCTTCTCAAATGTCTGGAGGAGAAATAGCTGGTGTAGCTGTTGGTGTGATGGTTCTCATTGCTCTTGTGGTTGCAGGAACTGTGTTTTTAATGAAAAAAAGGCGATCTTCTGGCCTCAGGGTGACCGGAGGTTATCAAGAACTTTAAAGTGAGGCCAAATTAGGCAGTGTAGAGGGAACAAGAGAGAACAGTATGAGGAACATTAATTAAAACACCACTGGCATAACAACTAATGATCTTTTCTAAATAATTATTTTTTACTTAGTGATTTGTGTACCTTTAAAGAAGTACCATTGCGATTCATGTTTGTAATCGGCAGAATTATAATAAAAATAAACAGTAAGTAAAGGTTTATTCTCATGAATCAGTGATTATTATTCTATTGTTTGACATGGTGTTTGTTGAAATATCTAAATGGTAATAAGTTTTACATTTCATACATTTTTAAATTTTACAAGTATTTTTCTTGAAAAAGTCAATCAGTTAACAAGAACCAAATTGGTCACAATTGTTGTGGAATGTGGAATTCAATTAAATTTGTTCATTCTAAATTATTAGGGAAAAACCCTATTGTAATTGTTAGGATGTTCAAACAAAAATATTGTGCCTTTAAAGGGGAAAAAAGTTGACGTGACGGTATGCCAGAACGTTTGAAGTGGGTGTGGCACCTTTTTACTAAAACAACTATCAGTCTTAAAGAGTATGAGGTCTCTGTGGAACAAAAAGGGGCGTTTCCCAAATTTAAGGTTTTTTCAAACTGAAATTGGCATTTTTCAACCTCTTTAACCTGATTTGCTCAAATTGAGTGGGAGATTCCCGAAAAGAAAAAATATCTTGTATATGAAGTGTATTGTTGTAAACTAGCAGTTGTTTAACGTTTCATTTGTGTGAATATGCTTGCTAGCCCGTTGTAAAGAGCTCCAAAGCAATCTAAATCCACTCACAATCTATAACGTGACCATTTAGCTAACATTCACTATTCTATTTGATGAATCTGTTGGTCACTTGATTTGTTTTAGTTTTGTCATCAGGTTGTGGCTAATGTCTGTAATCAATAAAATGATTATAAAGTTTAAAGTCTTCAGAGTCATCATATCAGGTTAACACTTTATTTATGCTTGTACAAGATCAGTAAAGCATCGCCTACTACATGTAAAGCTCATACTGTACAAATACAATTTAAAGAGCATATTGCAGGTTAAATTTTTGTTTCGAGATGAATATATAACCTTGTACGAAAATAGGGGAGAGCGGGCCAAAACCTAACGCTTTTTGACTTTTATTGTAATGGGTTCCTCACTGGTCTTCCCAAAAAGACCATAAGACAGCTGCAGCTCGTACAGAACGCTGCTGCCAGGATTCTGAGCAGAACCAGAAAACATGAACACATCACACCAGTCCTCAGGTCCTTGCACTGTGTTACGGGTGCTGGTTGCAGAGACGAGACGGAAACGGAAACGGAAATCCACAATTAATGGGTCTTTAATGAACACAGGCGCAAAACGAACAACCAACACATATAAGATAACATTTAGAACAGACAAGGAGTGAAGGGAGTGAGTCCATATATAAGGGAGTGCTAACAAGGAAGTCCAGGTGATGACGATGAGTGATGATAGGGAGATGACGAGGGAAGTGAGTGCAGGTGAGGAGAACAGGAGGATCATGGGAATTGGAGTTCTGGAGACAAGGGATCCGTGACACACTGGCTTCCAGTTGCATTTAGAATTGATTTTAAAGTACTGTTACTTGTTTATAAATCAATCAATGGCCTAGGACCTCAATATATTGCATATATGCTCATAGAATATAAACCTAACAGATCACTCAGATCATCAGGATCAAGTCATTTAGAAATACCAAGGGTTCATTCAAAGCAAGGAGAGTCTGCTTTTAGCTGTTACGCCAGCCGCAGCTGGAACCAGCTTCCAGAAGAGATCAGGTGTGCTCCAACAGTAGCCACATTCAAATCCAGACTCAAAACACATCTTTTTATCTATGCATTTGCTGACTGAGCACTGTGCTATGTCCGAACTGTTTGCATTTTATTTTATACGTATTATCTTTTTATTCTTTTAATTCCTTTTCCTGTTTTTATTTCATTTTTAATGTATTTTATATCTTTTACGTATCATCTTGTTTTCTGACTTTTAATGCATTTTAAATATTGCTGTCTGGTTGAAAGAGCTGGGAGAATTAGGAAGAAAGCATTTGTGATTAGGTTAAAATTTGGTACAAACCATGGGGAAATTTGAGCTGTGGTGCATGGTTAAGATATCTCTGGATTACAGTCAGGACACTTTCCAAAGGGGAAATTTGAACTGTGTTGCATAGATAAGATATCTCCGGAAGGGGGGATTAGGGCTGTGTGGTGCAGTTTGAGGTGTCTTGGCAAAAGGGGAGATTGAAACTTTGTGTATCAGTTTGAAGTGCCTTAACAGGTAGCAGTCCTGTCATGTGAGGAAGATCCATTTAGATCCGCTCTGATGGATAGATCCGTTTAGATCCACTCTGACGGACAACAACAACAACAACAACAACAACAAAACTCCCTAAGACTTCCTAGCTCTTCCATCCAGATAGCAAAATAGTGTTATTTATTACTGTTATTTCTATTCCTTATGTTCTATTTTTATTATTCTTCTTTATGTAAAGCACTTTGAATTACCATTGTGTATGAAATGTGCTATACAAATAAAATTGCCTTGCCTTGCCTTGTCTTTCTCAGTTTGTGTAAATCTACTTTGTGTTCAGTGAATTTCTTTTGTTCCACATTAATTTCACACGTCTGGTACAAATATGTGGCTTTGTTTCATTAATACACTGTATAATTTTTTCTTTATTTACCCTGAAAGAAGGGAACTGAAATGTGACAACATGCCCCATAGGTGGAGCACATTGTATCATGTGATGGGGCATGTTGTAACGACCATATGACAGCTAAAAATTTTATCTGACTTAATTAAAAAAATATACATGACAAACTAAAATATTTTGTCAATAAAATACAATAATTCTTTTTTTTCATATAAAATAATAGCATTTTTTTTTTTAGAAATTTAAATTTAAATAATTTTGTAGTTTGACACTGAACACTGCAGAGCACAACTATACAGCCTAGAGCAAAACAATACAAACAAACAGCTCAAGAAACACATTCAGAAAAACACAGAGCTGAACTCAACACTCTCCTCCCTCCACTCACAGCTCTCACTGAACACCAGACAAATAGACTGACTACTTAAAAGCTCTTACTTTGCTCTACTTTAGAGTACTGAAAACTTGTTGAGGATTTGTTGCATGTCTGCTAATACGCTGTTGAACCTCTACAACCTAAATGGATAACAAATTGGTAACACTTTACTGACAGACTGTTTAATAGCTTTTTACATGTTACTTACAGTGTAATGCATGTTACAAAACATTTAATAGACTATCTACAGATGCTATCCTGATGAGATTAAGTACTCCGTTAGAAGTTTTACCTTTCCAGAACATTCTCAGAACTTCCCCACTGGTGTTAAGGATGTTGCCTAGTAATGTTCCCAGTACGTTCACAGACGGTCACGATGTGGAGTTCTTTTACGATTTGGGGGACGTTATTTGGTGGACCTTCAGGGAACATTCAAGACATTCTCTGAACGTTTAGGGAACCATACTTTATTTGGAAATGTTCTCAGAACGTCCCTGCTGCCTTTGTCAAAATATTGAATTGAAAATTAGAGCTAAATTGACTAACAAAAGTGACTTTTCTTTAAAACGCAAATCTCTTGCAGTAAGTCATTAGCTGACAACAACACATGCATGAGCTAATGTAAATACTGTATCACTGCATCAGCAACTACACAGTTACTGTCTTTAAATAAAGCAACATGCAGCAGATCATCAGTGTTTCACACAAAATGGCACAATGGTGACACACACAATTCAGATAACAGAAACAACATTAAACACTAACAAACCTCTCTAGATCTCTGCATCTTCACCTATTACAAACCACTCTGACTTTGTTTCTTTCATACAAATTTTCTTAATGAGGTGTTGATGTTTTATCAAATTTATAAATGTCACCGTTATTGTCATGAACTCTGTCAGTTCAGGACTCCATTTCCCACAATCCTCCCGGACAATCACCTGCACTCACTCACTCAATCAGTATCACTAATCACCACACCCAGCTGCAGCTCATTACCAGGACTATAAAAGACTCTTACACACATCGCCTCAGGGCTAGGTCTTGTTGTCCTGAGTGTAACATTTCCAAGCGTTTCTCCTGTCTCCCTGTCTGGTTCCTATTACTGATCCCTGTCTGGTTCTACTGTTCTGTGATTGATAGCTGCCTGTCTTTTGACTACTGTCTGTTCTCTGACTATGATCCTGCCTGTCTCTTATGTTCCTGTTCGCCCCGTTTGACCATGCCTGTACGACCACGCTCAACATTTAATAAAGCTTTGCATGTGGATCTTACTCTGAGTCCTGCCTTCGTTACAGTTATGGAGGTAAGCGCTTGTTTTAGTTGGGCTCCTGACCCTTAACATTTTGACTATTTTTCTCCCAATTGTTGCAATTGTGTTTTTAAAGCATTCATTGCAAAAGAAATTGTCTTACACACACACACACACACACACACACACACACACACACACACACACACACACACACACACACACACACACACACAAAAAACAGCACATGCATGAGCTAATGTAACTGCTGTATCACTGCATCAACAACTACACAGTTACTGTCTTTAAATAAAGCAACATGCTGCAGATCATCAGTGTTTCTGGATCATCACTGACTGAAGCACAGGCTCTACTCTCCAGCACAATGGTGACACACAAAATTCAGATAACAGAAACAACATTAAACACTAACCGATCTCTCTAGATCGCTGCATCTTCACCTATTACAAACCACTCTGACTTTGTTTCTTTCACACAAATCTTCTTACTGAGGTGTCACAGACATCAAAATTCTGCGTATGATCCTCAACAATGGTGACAATTTTCAGATAAACCGATTAACTCTGAGTATCACAAAACATGCTACTAAATCACAAAAAAGATTTTTGTTTAGTGTCACCACTGTTGAGGATCATACGCTGATTCATGATGTCTGTGTGAGTCTAAGAGACACTGCTCAAAACTCTGTATAATTAAAAAAAAAAAAGTCAGAAAAAAAAAAAAAATTAATGCATAACAGTTAATACACTCATAGTTTAGACTCTGGTGATGATCAGTGAATCAGGACACTCCATGATGATTGAATCACTAAATGTCAAGAATCAAGAGCCCATCCAAAGCAAATGCTCACCTGCATAACGGTGACTTCAAACTTTATTATTTTCTATAAAACACCCACGCAGAAGGCGACGTTCTCATCATGACCTTGCGCAACTTTGCCTAAAAGTTCTCTAAAAATGTCAAAAATTCTGACATTTTACAGAACATTTGGGACATAAAACGTCCTCTTTTGATAAGGAAAGTGCTGCAGTTCAAGGTTTCTTACATGACTTTAGGAGGACGTTCCAATTTGGTTAAATTTATGGTCACATAAGAACATTACAATGAGGATATTTGGGACATTAACAGAACGTTCCCACATGGTCCTCTGTTGGTCATTCCCGATATGAGTTTAGGGGGTGTCACGGATGCACAAAGACAAGAAGGTAAGATCCATGTGCAGCATTTTAATGGGGCAATCCAAAGTGCAAATCCAGAAACAGGCAAGGGTCAAAATCCACAGAAACAGTCCATACACAAAAACAAGAAAAACACAAAGAAAACCAAAACAGAGAAACCAGGAACATCCATGCATGAAAACACCATAACCAAAGCAGAAAACAAACCGGGTACAAATAGGCAGACACTAATGATGAAACACAAAACAGCTGGGTGCAATGAACGGGATAATGAGTCCGGGAAGTGGGTTATGGGAAATGAAGTCCAAGGGGTAACAAGAGTCCGGGTTGGAGTGCCCTCTAGTGGCAGACAAGGGCACTCCCAGTAATGATCATGAAATTACCCCCCCTCAAAAGAAGCAGCTACCAGACGCTCCAGCAGACAAAAAAAAACAAAAAAAAACACAAAAACTCAGGAGGGAGGTGGACTGGAGGAGCATCAGGGGGAGGGATGGCGGGCCAAGTCCAGGGTCCCGACTGATACCAGGGCGGTGCAGGCTGAACTGACCAGGCGGGTTCCAGCGGGTCTGGAGTCCTGGCTGAGTGCCAGGGCGGTGCTGGAGGAACTGACCAGGCGGGCTTCAGAGGGTCTGGAGTCCTGGCTGATTGCCAGGGTGGCGCTGGAGGTACAGACGGCCTGGGTGGCGGCGGCAGGGCAGATGGCCTGGGGGGCGGCCGCGGCAGAGAAGACGGCCTGGGGGGCGGCGGCAGGGCAGACTGCCTGGGCGGTGGTGGCGGCAGGGCAGATGGCCTGGGTGGCGGCGGCGACGGAAGGGCAGACAGCCTGGGCGGTGGCGGCAGCGGCAGGGCAGACGGCCTAGGCGGCGGCGGCAGGGCAAGATGCTTGGGAAGCCAAAGAACGACCTCTGGGGTGGTCTCCGGGCCTACCACGGGCTCTGGGAAGGCCTCTGGGCCTACAGCGGGCTCTGGGAAACCCTCCGGGCCTTGAGGGATGGAGGAAGCCCTTCTCCTCTTCTTCCTCCTCTTATGAGAGTGAGGCGGTGGCTCTGTGCCTACCTCCTCTGTAGGCACCGAAGCGAACTCACAGGCTGGAGCGGGCTCTGGAGCGGACTCATGGGCTGGAGCGGGCTCTGGAGCGGACTCACGGGCTGGAGCGGGCTCTGGAGCGGACTCACGGGCTGGAGTGGCCTCTGGAGCGGACTCACGGGCTGGAGCGGCCTCTGGAACGACTCACGGGCTCTGGAGCGGACTCCCTGGCTGGAGCGGACTCTGGGAAGGCCTCCAGGCCTTGAGGGATGAGGAAAGCCTTCCTCCTCCTCTTCCTCCTTTTACGTGGCTGAGCCGGTGACTCTGTGTCCACCTCCTCTGTGGGTTCTGGAGCGAACTCACAGGTTGGAGCGGCCTCTGGAGCGGACTCACGGGCTGGAGCTGGCTTTGGAGTGGACTCACGGGCTGGAGCGGGCTCTGGAGCGGACTCAAGGGCTGGAGCGGGCTTTGGCTGAGCTGGTATTGCCCAATGGCTTCTGTGGGAGAGATAATTGACAAAGCCCCAAAAATCCAGGATCTGAAGCCCCTCCAACTCCCATTGAGGCAACGGGTCATCCAGGTATTCATTAAAGATTTCCTTTATTGCCTCATCATTATAACCCAGCCCCACCGTCATAGTCCAAAATGACTGGCAAAACACCCTACCTCCCATCCCTTTTGTCGTAGGGCCCTCAATGCTCGAAATCGAGCCATTCGCTCCCCAATGGGGGCTGGAGGAAGAATCCGGAAGCTCATGCTGCTGGATCTAGTAGTGATGGTGTTTTCTGTCACGGATGCACAAAGACAAGAAGGTAAGATCCATGTGCAGCATTTTAATGGGGCAATCCAAAGCGCAAATCCAGAAACAGGCAAGGGTCAAAACCCACAGAAACAGTTCGTACACAAAACAAGAAAAACACAAAGAAAACCAAAACAGAGAAACCAGGAACATCCATGCATTAAAACACCATAACCAAAAACAGAAACAAACTCAGTATAAATAGACAAACACTAATAACATAATACAAAACAGCTGGGTGCAATGAAGTGCTAATGAGTCCAGGAGGTGTGTTATGGGTAATGTAGTCCGAGTGATAAAAACCAAAAGTCCAGGTTGGAGTCCCCTCTAGTGGCAGACAAGGGCACTCCCAGTAATGATCATGACAGGGGGGCATACTATTTTGGTTATTTTATGGTCACGCAAGAACGTTACAAAGAGGACATTTGCGAACTAAACATTCCCAGAACGTCCTGAACATTCCCTGAAGGTCCAGCAAATAACACGTGACGAGTCTCTCGTTCTTCCTGCTGTGGCCGGCCGGTGGGTGTGGCTGGGAGACTCATCAACAGAAGTATTTCCATCTGTTCTTCCCCTATAAAGTTTAGACTTTGTTTGGTGTGAGGAAAACCTGCTCCTTGTTGCATTTTTCTTGATTTTGGTTTGATTATTTTGATGTCGTTATTAATTTGAAATTAGTTCTGTCTGACAGAAATTGTTTGGTTTTGTTGATTTCTTGTTTTATATATTTTTCAATTTATGTTAAATAAATCTTTTGTTGTAACCAAACCATCTGACTATGTCCTCCATTTTCATTTGTCACGGCTGTGAGCCGGTCATGACAAACGTTCCCCAAACCTTAAAAGAACTCCACATCGTGACTGTTTCTGAACATTACTAGACAACGTCCTTGTGGCAGGGAGGGCGTGGTTCAGTGAAGTCTGCAGCAGGAGAGAGAGTCGGGAGACGCTTGGTAAGTGAGTGGGTTAATTGTAAATCACGAACACCTGTTTCTAATTCCAGTAATTGGCACGGAGACAGGATAAAACACCAGGAGAAGCAGGAGTGTGTGAGAGAGAGAGGGACTGATGACTGAGAGACACTGGGACTGAGCTGGAGAGCACTACTGGAGTGAAGCCCATCTGTGGATGTGGATTGTTTATCGTGCGTTGCACAGACTTTTGTTTGGACATCTTGTTATTGAAATAAAAACTCAGTCAGCAGTCAAAGTCGACCCTGTCCTCTTCCTTCCCTACGAACTTGAACTTATTACACTGGTGCCGAAACCCGGGAAGGAAGAAGGGAGCCGCTGCCATGCACTTGACCTCTGCCCAGCCGCTTGCGGAGATCATCTCATCCCTCGCAAGGTCATGCAACAGGAACATCATCAAGCCCTGCTGGACCTGCGTACGGATCAGGAGCGCCGCTTTGAGGCCATCATACAGGTCCAGCAGGAAGACCGTGAGAGGTTCCGGAGCTGGTCTTCGACGATCTCAAGCGGGCCATCCTACAGCGCGTCGGCCGGACCCCGGAACAACATCGCCAGCGCTTCCGCTCATTGGGGCTGGGGGAGTCCGGCCGGCCATTCCTGATGGCCCAACAGCTCCGGGACTCCTGCCGTAAATGGCTGCTGGCCGACGGAAGAGACGTGGAGCAAGTCATCAATCGGGTGGTACTGGAACAGTTTACCACTCGGCTTCCGAAGAAAACGGGGGCGGGGCGGAACTGAACTAGGATCTAGAGCCCTGCCCAGGGGGGCGGGACTGTCTGCTGTCGGGCTGGACCCCACTCCTGTTTCTCCCCTCTCTCCGCGCCAACAATTTAACCCACTCTCTGCCACGAGAGCGGCGGGTAGGTCTGGGCCGGTCTGTTGCCGTTGCGGGGACCCGGAGCATTTTGTGGACAGGTCTCCTGTCATTGAGGTGGGGACAATGATCCGGGTCCCGGACGACCCGCAGACTGCCCCTGGTCAAGCTGGCCGGTACCAAATAACTGTGAGTATCAAGGGGGTACATATCAGGCTTTGGTGGACTCAGGTTGTAACCAAACCTCCGTTCATCAAAGCCTGATTTCGTCCGGGGCATTGGATACAAGCCGCATGGTTAGGGTGCGGTGTGTGCACGGGGATGTGGTGGAATATCCTATGGTGCCAGTTATTATTAGTTATTATTAGTCCTGGCTGATTCCCAGGGTGGCGCTGGAGGTACAGACGGCCTGGGTGGCGGCGGCAGGGCAGATGGCCTGGGGGCGGCGGCGGCAGAGAAGACGGCCTGGGGGGCGGCGACAGGGCAGACTGCCTGGGCGGTGGCGGCGGCAGGGCAGATGGCCTGGGCGGCGGCGGCGACGGAAGGGCAGACAGCCTGGGTGGTGGCGGCAGCGGCAGGGCAGACGGCCTGGGCGGCGGCGGCAGTGCAAGATGCTTGGGAAGCCAAAGAACGACCTCTGGGGTGGTCTCCGGGCCTACCACGGGCTCTGGGAAGGCCTCTGGGCCTACAGCGGGCTCTGGGAAACCCTCCGGGCCTTGAGGGATGGAGGAAGCCCTTCTCCTCTTCTTCCTCCTCTTATGAGGGTGAGGCGGTGGCTCTGTGCCTACCTCCTCTGTAGGCACCGAAGCGAACTCACAGGCTGGAGCGGGCTCTGGAGCGGACTCATGGGCTGGAGCGGACTCACGGGCTGGAGCGGGCTCTGGAGCGGACTCACGGGCTGGAGCGGGCTCTGGAGCGGACTCACGGGCTGGAGCGGCCTCTGGAGCGGACTCACGGGCTGGAGCGGCCTCTGGAACGACTCACGGGCTCTGGAGCGGACTCCCTGGCTGGAGCGGACTCTGGGAAGGCCTCCAGGCCTTGAGGGATGAGGGAAGCCTTCCTCCTCCTCTTCCTCCTTTTACGTGGCTGAGCCGGTGACTCTGTGTCCACCTCCTCTGTGGGTTCTGGAGCGAACTCACAGGTTGGAGCGGCCTCTGGAGCGGACTCACGGGCTGGAGCTGGCTTTGGAGTGGACTCACGGGCTGGAGCGGGCTCTGGAGCGGACTCAAGGGCTGGAGTGGGCTTTGGCTGAGCTGGTATTGCCCAATGGCTTCTGTGGGAGAGATAATTGACAAAGCCCCAAAAATCCAGGATCTGAAGCCCCTCCAACTCCCATTGAGGCAACGGGTCATCCAGGCATTCATTAAAGATTTCCTTTATTGACGACACTAAATCGCCTCATGACCCGATTTTTTTTGGCCGGGCATTCACGAGAATGTGCGCAGGTGGTGCGTGGCTTGTCGTGAATGTCAGTTGGTAAACCCACCGGCCACCCCAAAAGCGCCTTTGCGCCCCCTCCCATTAATGCAGGTCCCCTTCGAGAGAATTGGCATGGACCTCATCGGGCCATTAGAGCGATCAGCACGAGGACATCGTTTTGCATTAGTCATTGTGGATTATGCAACACGATATCCCGAAGCAGTGGCTCTCCGCAACATTTCCGCTAAGAGTGTTGCTGACGCATTGTTTTCTTTAATCTCCCGAGTGGGGATTCCCAAGGAAATCCTCACTGATCAGGGCACGGTGTTTATGTCACGGACGTTACGCGAACTTTATGAATTATTGGCCATTAAATCGATTCGTACCAGCGTCTTCCACCCACAAACGGACGGGCTGGTCGAACGTTTTAATCGCACGCTTAAAACAATGATTCGTAAATTCGTACAGGAAGACGCCAAAAATTGGGATAAATGGTTGGAACCTCTGTTGTTCGCTGTGCGAGAGGTCCCGCAAGCCTCCACGGGGTTTTCCCCCTTCGAGCTTCTCTATGGTCGTCAGCCTAGAGGGGTGTTAGACGTCATAAGAGAGGCTTGGGAGGACGGACCGTCTCAATCAAAAAATGAAATTCAGTATGTGCTGGACCTGAGAACAAAACTCCACACTTTGGGGTGGCTTTCTATGGAGAATTTGTTACAGGCCCAGGACAAACAGAGCCGGCTGTATAACATAGGGACCAATTTGCGTAAATTTGCACCGGGAGATAAAGTGCTTGTATTGCTCCCAACGTCAAGTTCAAAATTACTTGCAAAGTGGCAAGGACCATTTGAGGTCACACGGCAAGTTGGAGAGCTCGATTATGAGGTAATACGCTCAGATAGGAGGGGAGCACGTCAAATTTACCACCTCAGTCTCCTTAAAAAATGGAATGAGGGAGAATCAGTGATGCTGGCGACGGTGATTAGCGGAGAGGATGATCTTGGGCCAGAGGCGAATATAAAAAAAGAATCTCTCGCACTGGCCCCAGGGGGAGATCATCTCTCGCCCTCCCAGCTCATTGATTTAACCAAATTACAGGCAGAGTTTGCTGACGTGTTTTCTCCCCTACCTGGTCGTACAAATCTCATTCAGCACCCTATCGAGACAGAGCCGGGCGTGGTGGTTCGCAGCCGGCCATATCGCTTACCTGAACACAAGAAAAAAGTAGTTCAGGAAGAATTAGGAGCGATGCTTGAAATGGGGGTAATAGAAGAATCCAGCAGTAACTGGGCGAGCCCGATAGTTTTGGTTCCCAAAACGGACGGCTCAGTTCGGTTCTGTGTGGATTACCGCAAGGTGAATGCTGTGTCGAAATTCATATTCATCTCAATTTCCTTCAGTTCTTTCTGAATGTCTTCTTTCGGAATGTAGCCCGGCTTGTGCGATTTGTGAGTTTCAGTCCCTGAGGGACTAACGGGAGATACACTGCTGCCACTGCTGGAGTCACTAGGTTTAGGCCCATTTTTCATCGGGCTAGGCGAGGGCGCTTTGGGGGAGCTGATGCTAATGGAGATGCTGGTGGTAGATGGAGCAGGAGTGGATGTCGTGGTGATTCCAAGACCTGATGTCCGTGGAGAAGAAGCTGCTTCTGGCTTTTTGGAGGGTGAGCCGGTGTTTTCTATAGGACTGGCAGTTCTCTGACGGGTGAAAGTTTGGGAGGGTGGGGCAGGAATTTAAAGGGCTAGTTACAGGTGAAAGATCTTCATGGGGGAAGTGCTTGTGCAATGAGCTCTATCGCTCGGGGCACTATCAGATACGACCCACCGCTTTCAGCGTCTCATGGATAAAATTTTGCGGCCCCATGGTGCATATGCTGCTGCTTATCTGGATGATATTATTATCTTCAGTAATGACTGGCAGCGGCATATGCAGCATTTGAGGGCCGTCCTGAGATCGCTGAGGGGGGCCGGGCTCACGGCCAACCCGAAGAAGTGTGCGATTGGGCGTGTGGAAGTAAGGTATCTGGGCTTCCACTTGGGACATGGGCAGGTGTGTCCCCAAATTGATAAGACAGCAGCGATTGCGACCTGTCCGCGCCCTAAGACCAAAAAGGAGGTTAGACAGTTCCTCGGGCTGGCGGGATATTATAGAAGGTTTGTACCTAATTATTCGGACCTCACCAGCCCGTTGACTGATCTAACTAAAAAGGAGGCACCAGATACGGTCTAGTGGACGGAGCTGTGCCAGCAGGCCTTTACCCAGGTGAAGGCTGCTCTATGTGGCGGGCCATTGCTTCACTCTCCTGATTTTTCTCTCCCTTTTTTGTTGCAGACTGACGCGTCGGACAGGGGGCTGGGTGCTGTCCTGTCCCAGGAGATAGAGGGGGAGGAACGGCCGGTGCTGTACATTAGCCGTAAGCTCTCTAAGAGAGAAGCTAAGTACAGCACCGTGGAGAAAGAGTGTCTTGCCATCAGGTGGGCCGTCCTCACCCTATTATCTCCTGGGATGGGAATTCACCCTCTGTTCGGATCACGTTCCCCTGCAGTGGCTCCACCGCATGAAGGATACCAACACGCGGATCACTCATTGGTATCTGGCTTTACAGCCTTTTAAGTTCAAAGTGGTCCACAGGCAGGAGAGAGAGTCGGGAGACGCTTGGTAAGTGAGTGGGTTAATTGTAAATCACGAACACCTGTTTCTAATTCCAGTAATTGGCACGGAGACAGGATAAAACACCAGGAGATGCAGGAGTGCGTGAGAGAGAGAGAGGGACTGCTGACTGAGAGACACTGGGACTGAGCTGGAGAGCACTACTGAGGTGAAGCCCGTTTGTGGATGTGGATTGTTTATTGTGCGTTGCACAGACTTTTGTTTGGACACTTGTTATTGAAATAAAAACTCAGTCAGTAGTCAAAGTCGACCCTGTCCTCTTCCTTCCCTACGAACTTGAACTTATTACAGTCCTTAATACCAGTGGACGTTCTGAGAACGTTCTGGGAACATAAAATTTCTAGCGGTGTAACCTGTCACCTAGTAACGTTTCCAGAATGTTCAGAGATGGTCACGATGTGGAGTTCTTTTAAGGTTTGGGGGACGGTATATGGTAGACCTTCAGGGAATGTTCAGGACGTTCTGGGAATGTTTAGGGAACTATTACTGTAGGACATTCTGTTAACTTCCCAAATGTCCTCTTTGTAAAATTCTTGCATGACCATAAAATAACCAAAATAGAACGTCCCCCTAAAGTCATATCGGGAACGTTATTAAACGACTAACAGAGAACCGTGTGGGAAAGTTCTGTTAATGTCCCAAATGTCCTCTTAACGTTCTTTTTTGACCATAAAATAACCAAAAATAGGGAACCTTAAACTGCAGCACTTTCATTACCAAAAGAGGACATTTTAGGAACATCCTGAATGTTCGGAATTTTCATCACTTTTAGAGAACTTTTAGAGAACTTTTAGGGAACGTTGCGCAAGGTCATGAGAATATCGCCTTCTACGTGGGTAGATATGCACTTGTAAAGTAACTTATAGTCAGCAGACTATCTATAGAGGGCTCATCAAAATAAAGTGTTACCAAATTTGGTAGTATGTGTGTCACGATTCCTGTTTGCTCCTGGACTAAACTTCCCACTTCCCTTCAGTTAAATAACAAGACAGAAGTCATCTTATTTTGCCCACGTTGCTTTTTAGATGGTTTTAACTCTAATTTATGATCGTTGGAAGCTAATATCTGCAATCATGTAAAGAACTTTGGTGTAATATTTGATCCATAGTTGAAATTCAACAAGTTAATAAATTCTGTTGTTAGAGTTAGCTTTTTCCGACTTAGTGTAATGTAACTTGTAATAATGTAACTTGCCGATTAACTACCATAGTTTGATGCATCGTTGGAGAAACTCTGTCATTTGAACCAACAATACAGGACTGTCCTTAATGACAACACATGCTGATGGAGGAGTAATAACTACTGCTAACTAATCTATTCAAGATCTGAGAGATGCTGCTGCAATGTACATGGCACCTTATTACTACTTTTTGTTCCATGTCATTTTACTTTATTTGATGCTTGATTCATCATGGTTCTCTCATACATCATACTCAGAAGTTCCCTTGCATATTTTATGCACTCTTCAAAAATGAGCACAAATACCAAGCTCGGAGCCCTCTCCCCGGACAGCACGCCAAATACACATACCATTTATTTATCTGACTTATTTGTAAGTGTGAACTCATGAAATTATTTACTAATAAGGAAATTCCTTCTGGGAAATCCTAATTGCAGTTACAAGTTCTAATCATTACTTTTGGGCTTCAAAATCTTAAAAACTTCCAAATGGATTACAAAGAGCAATTTAATATTTCTTTCTCTCTTTTTCACTTCCCAACAAAGACATGAAGCTTGTTTTAGCACTATTACAAAATGAAACATACATGATGCACATTAGGTGTGTGACTAACATGGGCAGTAGAATGGCTTTCAATGAAGCCATCAGTCTCACTCACTTAATTAAACTACTAATATAACTCTCTTGCTCATCCACTAGAAGGCACTGATGCATCTTAGCTTTTGGGAAGCTCTTGTCATTTAAAGTCAGCATGATAATCCTTCTGTCCCATGATAACGGACATAGAAGGGGAACACCAACCATAAATGCTTCACAGAAATCCAATGACATGTGGATGTGTGAGAAGCAGGAAAGCAGGAAAGCAGGAAGTAAGGATTGAGTGAGTTTGACAGGGACCAAATTGTGATGACTAGACGACTGGGTCAGAGCATCTCCAAACTGCAGCTCTTGTGGGGTGTTCCCGCTCTGCAGTGGTCAATGGTCAGCCAAAAAAAACAAAATAACTACTTATTTAGTGATGGCTGATTTCAAAACACTGCTTCATGAAGCTTCGGAGTGTTATGAATCTTTTGTGTCGAATCAGTGTTGAATTTGTGTTGAATCAGTGGCGCCCCGAACCACTGATTCATAACGCTCTGAATCTTCCTGAAGCAGTGTTTAGAAATCGGCCAGCACTATATAAGTCGTTATTTTGTTTTTTGGTGCACCAAAAGTATTCTCGACGCTTTATAATATTAATATTGAACCACTGTACTCACATGAACTGATTTAGATGTGTTTTTAGTACATTAATGGATCTTGAGAGAGGAAATGTCATTGCTGGCTATGAAGGCCTCACCGAGCCATCGGATTTCGTCAAAAATATCTTAATTTGTGTTCTGAACATTAACAAAGGTCTTACAGGTGTGGAACGACATGAGGGTGAATAATAAATAACATTATTTTCATTTTTGGGTGAACTAACCCTTTAAGTTCAAAGAGTTTGTATTTACTTTTTCTTTTGATGGTTTCGTGGTTTACTGTTTAATGAGGGTGTGACTATACTCATCTAAGAAAACACATCTGCTAGAAAAGGGAAAATGTCCTTGGTTTAGAAAGACATTACGTTGATAAACATGCATTTTATTTCCAGGCATTATGGCTGTTGTAAATTCTATGAGTCAGCAGATGGCACTGTTGTCAATATCTTGAATATTTTCTGGTGGAGTCGATGAGAGGGACTTCATACAGTGATGTCAAACATAAGGGACTAATGTGTAATATTGATGATTGACTCTTTTTGCTATAATCGAGCTCTTGCAAACTATTCTAATTCAAACTTTCAGGCAAAATGTTTTTTAAATGAACACCGAAAGAGTTTAATGATTGTTACATTGAAGTCACGTGACTGTGGTGTAGTTCGTTTATAGACTTTGACTTCTGCTGATTAAATTTAGGATTCAAAATTTGTAAAGATTATCTAGATGAACAACACAGGTCATAAACCTATACAAGAGTCATAAACTTTTGTTGCTCACAGAGCTTATTTTACAGGTTGGGACATGAGTCTGGTGTCTTTAACAGTAATTGAAATCATTTTCTAGCACTTTATTATGGAAGTAATTTAATGCCAAATGTTTTTGAAATAAAAAGCTTGTTGAATTGCACTAATTGAAAAAAAATATGCATTACATGAGCTGTGCTTGCATTTAGATGCACTGTATTTTTAAGGCTTGCATTTTTATGGGCTTAAGTTCAACATGGTCGTATATTTAAGCTGTGAATATTTCAATTAAAAATATTTCACCCACATTTTCATTATTAAAAATTCAATAATTCATATTCACCTTTCAGATTTCACTTCCAAAATATTCATTCTGTTTAAAAATACAACCTATAAAATTCGACTAGCAATTTTCAGTCCATTTTATTTCGCTTTTCAAATTCGCTTCTACAAATTCAGTGGTTTAAATTCGGCAGAAAATTCAACATTTCACATCCGGGAACTGCAGGAAAAGCAGTAGAGTGCCGATGTATGATATCCATCTGCTGTTAGTCTTCTTCACCAGCAGGTGCCGCTAGCGGCTGTTTACAAAGACGAGCAACGGCTAGTAAGTCATCATTCATTCATAAAAACGGATTTACAGAATTAGAGCAGAATGTGTGATGATTATCAGGGCCAGTATACATGCAGAAAAGCTGATAAAGACACAAAAGTTCTCTACAGATTATAACGTTATTGCCCGATGCTGGTGTACAGATCAAACGTTAAATCGGAGGTAGACATATATTTCTCTCTGTTGTTTAGTTTCCTTAACTTTATAACGCGGCGCTGTGTTGTAATACTAGGGTTTCCCTCATTCGTCATAGGATTCCCCTGCCATCAGGACATATAAAACACTTAACACATCTTAATGGACTCGTACAGTGATATAAAAGACCAAACTCGCACCTAATTTTTTATTTAAGTTATACTATAGAGGCTCCAAGAAAGCAGATACTGGAATAAAGTTAGTTTGACGCTGAACGTTTGATATTCGCAAATTTAGGGACCGTCTCTAAAGATACGACATTGGTATTCACGTTTCTACCTTCAATGGCGTTTAAAGAGAATGACTTAGTCACGAAACCAACTGTAAATTGTTCATCTAGGTGTCAGGTATAATGCAAACATTTTAGATTTTTGATGTTTATTCAAATAAAAGGTAACACTTTATATTAACTAGTTAATATGAACTGCACTTCTACAGAACTTATTAATCTTTGTTAATGTTAATTTCAGCATTTACTAATACATTATTAAAATCAAGAGTTGTATTTGTTAACGTTAGTTAATGCACTGTGAACTAACATGATCAATGAACTGCTGTATGATTATTAACGTTAACAAAGATTAACAAATACAGTAACAAATGTATTGCTCATGGATAGTTCACGTTAGTTAATACATTATGAATCTTACTGTAAAGTGTTTCCAAATAAACTGTCAAGTAATATGTAAATATTGCTATGTATTTCACTACTGTATGGGATCATACAAAAAAAATGCCATAATTTAAAGCTCAATAGCATGTGATGAGAATGACTTACAGTCACAAAACCAACTGTTAAGTGTTCATCTAGGTGTCAGGTCCAACAGTGATGCGACCTACTCTCTCTCTCTCTCTCTCTCTCTCTCACACACACACACACACACACACACACACACACATTCAAACACACACAACTCAAAGTACATGCACATATGCTTTTTTTTTTTTTTTTTTTTTTTTTACACATTCATCACACAATTAGTTCTGCTTAGATAATTTTATTTTTCCTGCTCATATAAATGCTTTGGCAACACAATGTAACATTTGTATAAGCAGGATAATATATGATCAGGTAAAATAAAAATGAAAAAGTAGAACGAATTGTGTGATGCACGTGTAAAAAAAAAGAAAGAAGAGAAATAGTATGGATGTACTTTGAGTGAGGTGTGTTTGAATATGTATATGTGCATGTGTGTACAAGAGTTTGGTAGAAGGTAGAAACGTGAATACCAATGTCGTAACTTTAGAGACGGTCCCTAAATTTGCGAATATCAAACGTTCAGCGTCAAACTAACTTTATTCCAGTATCTGCTTTCTTGGAGCCTCTATAGTATAACCTACATCACAAATGAGGTGCGAGTTTGGTCTTTTATTTCACTGTACGAGTCCATTAAGATGTGTTAAGTGTTTTATATGTCCTGATGGCAGGGGAATCCTATGACGAATGAGGGAAACCCTAGTATTACAACACAGCGCCGCGATATAAAGTTAAGGAAACTAAACAACAGAGAGAAATATATGTCTACCTCCGATTTAACGTTTGATCTGTACACCAGCATCGGGCAATAACGTTATAATCTGTAGAGAAAGCTTTAGCCTACACAGGGAAATTAACCGTAAAGACACTGAATTAAACATAAATGCAGCTTTTGTGTCTTTATCAGCTTTTCTGCACGTATACTGGCCCTGATAATCATCACACATTCACTTACCGCTTGCTCTAATTCTGTAAATCCATTTTATGAATGAATGAATGAATGATGACTTACTAGCCTTTGCTCGTCTTTGTAAACAGCCGCTAGCGGCACCTGCTGGTGAAGAAGACTAACAGCAGATGGATATCATACATCGGCACTCTACTGCTTTTCCTGCAGTTCCCGGATGTGAAATGTTGAATTTTCTGCCGAATTTAAACCACTGAATTTGTGGAAGCGAATTTGAAAAGCGAAATAAAATGGACTGAAAATTGCTAGTCGAATTTTATAGGTTGTATTTTTAAACAGAATGAATATTTGAAATCTGAAAGGTGAATATGAATTATTGAATTTTTAATAATGAAAATGTGGGTGAAATATTTTTAATTGAAATATTCACAGCTTAAATATACGACCATGTTGAATTTCAGCCCATAAAAATGCAAGCCTTAAAAATACAGTGTATCAAAATGCAAGCACAGCTCATGTAATGCATATTTTTTTTCAATTAGTGCAATTCAACAAGCTTTTTATTTCAAAAACATTTGGCATTAAATTACTTCCATAGCCCTAGAACTTTTTTTAAAAAGATGTAATATAAGTCTAAGGTGTCCCTTGAATGTGTCTGTGAAGTTTCAGCTCAAAATACCCTATAGATTTTTTTAAATCATTTTTTTAACTGCCTATTTTGGGGCATCATTATAAATGAGCCAATTCAGGGCTACTGGCCCTTTAATTCTCGTGCTCCACGCCCACGGAGCTCGTGCTTGCCTTGAACAGTGCATAAACAAAGTTTACACAGCTAATATAACCCTCAAATGATCTTTACAAACTGTTCGTCATGCATGCATGCGTCGGATTATGTGAGTATTGTATACTGTTATATTGTTTACATTTGATTCTCTATGAGTTTGAGGCTATGCTCTGTGGCTAACGGCTAATGCTACACTGTTGGAGAGATTTATAAAGAATGAAGTTGTTTATGCATTATACAGACTGCAAGTGTTTAATAATGAAAATAGTGACGGCTCTTGTCTCCGTGAATACAGTAAGAAACGATGGCAACTTTAACCACATTTAACAGTACATTAGCAACATGCTAACGAAACATTTATAAAGACAATTTACTAATATCACTCAAAATATCATGTTATCATGAATCATGTCAGTTATTATCGCTCCATCTGCCATTTTTCGCTGTTGTTCTTGCTTGCTTACCTAGTCTGATGAGATTCAGCTGTGCAGATCCAGACGTTACTGGCTGCTCTTGTCTAATGTCTTGAACATGGGCTGGCATATGCAAATATTGGGGGCGTACATATTAATGATCCCGACTGTTACGTAACAGTCGGTGTTATGTTGAGATTGGCCTGTTCTTCAGAGGTCTTTTAAACAAATGAGATTTACATAAGAAGGAGGAAACAATGGAGTTTGAGACTCACTGTATGTCATTTCCATGTACTGAACACTTGTTATTTGACTATGCCAAGATAAATTCAATTTTTCATTCAAGGGCACCTTTAAGTTTGGCATCGGGCCAAAAAAACAATTTCGCCACTAGATGGCAAGCCAGAACATAGTCAGGGGATAATTTAAGAAATTAACAGAAAAATGCAACTAGAATTGCCTGCGACAGACCAGTTCCAGTGTCTTTTGTAACTGGTATTGAACTGTTACTCTGTATTAAATCCTGTAGTAGGACAATCATTAACAAAAAGCCACATTTGTGTGGTGGTGTCCGGGTTTTACCCTGGATAAATTAATAAAGCAGAGTAGTGACAAGTAACTTGCATCTTCATTCACCAACTTACAACACAGACCACCTTGCTAAGGCACACATATGTGGGAGATGCGGAATGGATACAAATAACTTGAATAAGACCATAGTGGCATGTTTGTGTCATGCTCTTAACAAACTATGTTTTATTAAGCCATGGGAGATGTTCAGGTTCACTTTCACGTTCATCAGGCCACTCTGTCACCAGTTTTGCATGACACCACATTTAGTGTTTGAACCATTAGATGCACATGTACTCCAGAATGGTTCAGTAGTCCTTGGACATGCCCATCTAGCACAAGTAGGGAAGTAGGGAAATCAGGAGTCTTTTTGAGGCACAGAATATGGAAGTAATTTAATGCCAAATGTTTTTGAAATAAAAAGCTTGTTGAATTGCACTAATTGAAAAAAAATATGCATTACATGAGCTGTGCTTGCATTTTGATACACTGTATTTTTAAGGCTTGCATTTTTATGGGCTGAAATTCAACATGGTCGTATATTTAAGCTGTGAATATTTCAATTAAAAATATTTCACCCACATTTTCATTATTAAAAATTCAATAATTCATATTCACCTTTCAGATTTCAAATATTCATTCTGTTTAAAAATACAACCTATAAAATTCGACTAGCAATTTTCAGTCCATTTTATTTCGCTTTTCAAATTCGCTTCCACAAATTCAGTGGTTTAAATTCGGCAGAAAATTCAACATTTCACATCCGGGAACTGCAGGAAAAGCAGTAGAGTGCCGATGTATGATATCCATCTGCTGTTAGTCTTCTTCACCAGCAGGTGCCGCTAGCGGCTGTTTACAAAGACGAGCAAAGGCTAGTAAGTCATCATTCATTCATTCATTCATAAAATGGATTTACAGAATTAGAGCAAGCGGTAAGTGAATGTGTGATGATTATCAGGGCCAGTATACGTGCAGAAAAGCTGATAAAGACACAAAAGCTGCATTTATGTTTAATTCAGTGTCTTTACGGTTAATTTCCCTGTGTAGGCTAAAGCTTTCTCTACAGATTATAACGTTATTGCCCGATGCTGGTGTACAGATCAAACGTTAAATCGGAGGTAGACATATATTTCTCTCTGTTGTTTAGTTTCCTTAACTTTATATCGCGGCGCTGTGTTGTAATACTAGGGTTTCCCTCATTCGTCATAGGATTCCCCTGCCATCAGGACATATAAAACACTTAACACATCTTAATGGACTCGTACAGTGAAATAAAAGACCAAACTCGCACCTCATTTGTGATGTAGGTTATACTATAGAGGCTCCAAGAAAGCAGATACTGGAATAAAGTTAGTTTGACGCTGAACGTTTGATATTCGCAAATTTAGGGACCGTCTCTAAAGTTACGACATTGGTATTCACGTTTCTACCTTCTACCAAACTCTTGTACACACATGCACATATACATATTCAAACACACCTCACTCAAAGTACATCCATACTATTTCTCTTCTTTCTTTTTTTTTACACGTGCATCACACAATTCGTTCTACTTTTTCATTTTTATTTTACCTGATCATATATTATCCTGCTTATACAAATGTTACATTGTGTTGCCAAAGCATTTATATGAGCAGGAAAAATAAAATTATCTAAGCAGAACTAATTGTGTGATGAATGTGTAAAAAAAAAAAAAAAAAAAAAAAAAAAAGCATATGTGCATGTACTTTGAGTTGTGTGTGTTTGAATGTGTGTGTGTGTGTGTGTGTGTGTGTGTGTGAGAGAGAGAGAGAGAGAGAGAGAGAGTAGGTCGCATCACTGTTGGACCTGACACCTAGATGAACACTTAACAGTTGGTTTTGTGACTGTAAGTCATTCTCATCACATGCTATTGAGCTTTAAATTATGGCATTTTTTTTGTATGATCCCATACAGTAGTGAAATACATAGCAATATTTACATATTACTTGACAGTTTATTTGGAAACACTTTACAGTAAGATTCATAATGTATTAACTAACGTGAACTATCCATGAGCAATACATTTGTTACTGTATTTGTTAATCTTTGTTAACGTTAATAATCATACAGCAGTTCATTGATCATGTTAGTTCACAGTGCATTAACTAACGTTAACAAATACAACTCTTGATTTTAATAATGTATTAGTAAATGCTGAAATTAACATTAACAAAGATTAATAAGTTCTGTAGAAGTGCAGTTCATATTAACTAGTTAATATAAAGTGTTACCTTTTATTTGAATAAACATCAAAAATCTAAAATGTTTGCATTATACCTGACACCTAGATGAACAATTTACAGTTGGTTTCGTGACTAAGTCATTCTCTTTAAACGCCATTGAAGGTAGAAACGTGAATACCAATGTCGTATCTTTAGAGACGGTCCCTAAATTTGCGAATATCAAACGTTCAGCGTCAAACTAACTTTATTCCAGTATCTGCTTTCTTGGAGCCTCTATAGTATAACTTAAATAAAAAATTAGGTGCGAGTTTGGTCTTTTATATCACTGTACGAGTCCATTAAGATGTGTTAAGTGTTTTATATGTCCTGATGGCAGGGGAATCCTATGACGAATGAGGGAAACCCTAGTATTACAACACAGCGCCGCGTTATAAAGTTAAGGAAACTAAACAACAGAGAGAAATATATGTCTACCTCCGATTTAACGTTTGATCTGTACACCAGCATCGGGCAATAACGTTATAATCTGTAGAGAACTTTTGTGTCTTTATCAGCTTTTCTGCATGTATACTGGCCCTGATAATCATCACACATTCTGCTCTAATTCTGTAAATCCGTTTTTATGAATGAATGATGACTTACTAGCCGTTGCTCGTCTTTGTAAACAGCCGCTAGCGGCACCTGCTGGTGAAGAAGACTAACAGCAGATGGATATCATACATCGGCACTCTACTGCTTTTCCTGCAGTTCCCGGATGTGAAATGTTGAATTTTCTGCCGAATTTAAACCACTGAATTTGTAGAAGCGAATTTGAAAAGCGAAATAAAATGGACTGAAAATTGCTAGTCGAATTTTATAGGTTGTATTTTTAAACAGAATGAATATTTTGGAAGTGAAATCTGAAAGGTGAATATGAATTATTGAATTTTTAATAATGAAAATGTGGGTGAAATATTTTTAATTGAAATATTCACAGCTTAAATATACGACCATGTTGAACTTAAGCCCATAAAAATGCAAGCCTTAAAAATACAGTGCATCTAAATGCAAGCACAGCTCATGTAATGCATATTTTTTTTCAATTAGTGCAATTCAACAAGCTTTTTATTTCAAAAACATTTGGCATTAAATTACTTCCATACACAGACCACTAAAAATGATTCTCCTCATGCGAGGGATCCCCATCATGAAATTTAAAAGACGGCTATATATTTTCATATATAAAGTCCCAATTTATGCTCATTTGAATTGTATTTTAAAGTATCATTTGGAAAATATTTAGTATTGTTCAAGTTTATTCTTTTACTCAATAGTACTCAATGTACTGTAAATTCATTATTTATTTATTTAAAATTTTAAAATATAATTGATTTATTTTTTTAAAGTTTTTTTTATTTATTTTTTTATTTGAAACATTTTGATTGATTACTCATTCATGTAATCCAATCTCATTTGTATTATTTTTTTAATGACATTTTTATTTTATTTCATTTATGTAAATTTATTTTTATATATTTCATGAGCAAGGACCACGCCACAACCATAAATGTTGGAGAATGATTTATTAAAGAAAGTTAGGGATGAAGAGGAAGGGGATGGTAATCAGGTTGATCCGGGCGTCTAGTGTTGGTGGCCGGGAGACTCAGAGTGGGGGCATCGTCTCAGTTAGATGTAGGCCGAGTGATTAGGACCCCTGATACAACCTGGAAGAGAAGAGAACAGGGATGGTAAGGATGTTGATTGGATGAGAGAGGGAGGGAAAGGGAGGGTTCGAGAGAACGAGATAAACAGAACTGTAGGGGGCGGCCCGATATGAGAAGTCAGGTGATTGGTTGAGGTGTGGCCCTGCTCCCGAACCTCAGTTAACCAGTTAACTCCATTTATTTAATCATTTTTATTATTTTTATTATTTATTTACATCAATTTGTATTGCTTATTTATTTTAATCCATTTTTGTATTTATTGTTTATTTTAAATAATTTTTTATTGTTTCCTTATTCATCTAATCTATATTAATTTATATTATTATTTTAATAAAATTTTAAATGTATTTATCTTTATTTATTTTAATCTTATTTATTTAAATCAATAATTTGTGCATTTTTAATCTAATTTTATATTTATTTTATTTTAAAGTTTTATTGTTTACTTCATCTAATCTATATTAATCTCATTTCTATTATATATTTTAATCAAATTGTTTAATTCATTTATTTTAATTCATTTTAATATATTTTATTATTCATTTTAATCTTTTTATTTATTTATTTAAATCAATTTTTATATATTTATATTTAAATATTTGTTATTTTAAACATTTTTATTTTTTACTTGTTTATCTAATTTTATTTTATTTATTTACTTTAATATTTTATTTAATTATTCATTTCAATCTTTTTGTTATTTATTTTTCCATTTTTACACAGTTTTTCTCTAAATGTTTCCACTGAGCCCCTATCATCATTCCCTTGCGGCCCCTGAGGGACCCAGATCCAGTTTGAAAACCCAAGCGCAATCGGCCGTCAGGAGAGGAGATCAGGAGTCTAGACGGAGTGTTCCGGGCCGTGTGCTCCGGTGACTCACTCCTGCAGGACGGAGGAGGAGTGACGCTCGGATCATGGCGGGAGGAGGAGCTCATTTCAATGCTCGTCTCATGCGGGCCGCTTCACTTCCATCTGCAGCACTGCAGAATGTAAAAAAGCCACAGCCGGCCCAGAACAAAAGCTCCATTCAACATGTTGAGCTGCTTCCCCTTCACACACACACACACACACACACACACACACACACACACACACACACACACACACACACACACACACACACACACAGGCTATTGGACACGCATGGGCCTGCAGACATGAAAGGCCTGAATCAGAGCCATTCTTCTCCACCAGCTCAGCTTCACCTCTCCGTCATGCTTGGACTCCCTCTGCTTCCACCTCCACTCACATCTGCATGAAGTTCTCATGCCGTCTCCGCTCTCGTGTCCACATTGTGTCCGGCAGTGTATGAACGCCACACAGACCTGCTGAGACACTTGACTTCAGGAGTTTCCATCATGATCCTCCAGCGAGGCTTCCAGAAACACAGAGCGCTACTGAGAAATCAGCCAACTGTCAATCAGACAGACAGCCGTCATTCATTCATCCTTGTGCCGTTTCAAACCTGCCATTTCTTCAGTTGAATACAGAAGCAGAACTTTTGAAGAATTTTCAAGCAGGTCTTTTCAATACAACCACTGACAAAAACAGCTTGAAATCACTGTAGATGTAGTCCAGTATGAGTCCTGCACTGAATTGCAGGTCTTTTCAAGCTTTGTGTGAGGATCAGAATAAAATATAAGCCTCTTTAGATGTGTAACATCAGGTTTGAGGAGTATTGATGATCAGACACAAAAGCCCTTGACATCTGATTTCACTGACATCCAACCTGACGTGATTTATGTCTAAAGGTCATCTGTATTGAGAGGGTAATATTATTAGTAAATGCACTGCAAAAAATGATGTTCTTCCTCAGAATATCTGTCTTGTTTTCCAGTACAAATATCTAAACATTCTTAAATCAAGGTACATTTACTGGAGAAGCAAAAAGACTGAAGATATTAAGTCTTGTTTCTGACAAAATGCATCAAAGTGAAGTGAGTTTGTGCTTAAAAAAAAGAACAAATATCTGTCAGGCCCCGTTTACACTGGTGCGTTTTTGTTTAAAAACGGCGTTTTAAAATGAAAACGATCCTCGTCTACACTGGCGTTTCCACAGCGTTTCAGAAATTATCTCCATCTACACTACACAAGCGAAAACGCATTTCACATTACCGTTTATGCACACTGGGTATGCATGTACAAGTGTAAACAGTTGCCTCTTGCGCATATAGGCAGCTGCAGTATTGTTACTGCAGGACTGTAAATGATGGGTCCGAACTGTAGCAAAATGTATGCTTTTCCTGTTACCTTAACAGCATATGCTGGTAAGGTAGGTTTTGAAGCTGGTATGCTGATTTGAGCTGGTTTATGCTGATCTTATGCTGGTCCTATGCTGGTCCTAAAATGGTCCTGGACCAGCATAAACCAGCTCAAACCAGCATACCAGCTTCAAAACCTACCATACCAGCATATGCTGTTTTTTTCAACAGGGTTTTAAAATGAAAATGCACTAGTGTAAACAGGGCCTAAGTTAGGTGAGAAAAATAATTTTCATTTTGAATTGTTTATTTTTCTGTGAATATTGGCAGATATTTGTTCTTTATATCTGAGGTCCAGTAAATGTTTCTTGATTCCTTGTTTCTTGAATCGGCCTGAGCTCATCCAGATTCATTATGTCTCGTGCTGCTTCTTCAGCCATTAAAGGGATAGTTCACCCAAAAATCTAAATTCTGTCATCATTTACTCCCCATCAAGTTGTTCCAAACCTGTATACATTTTTTTTTTTTTGTTCTGCTGTACACAAAGGAAGATATTTGGAACAATGTTTATTAACCAAGCAGATCTTACGATCTTACGATATGTGAAAGATACAGCTGATGTTGAAGGTGAAAGTGAAAGTGAGCATGTATTTGGAAGAGATTACAAATGTGTTTAATGCGGCCCGGTGTTTTCGGTGTGTTCTGCACACTGGCACTAGCTGGACATCGTCAGGGTTTTTGGGCCTGTTGAATTGGCATCCGTTGGCATCATCATTGAGAGAGAGAATTCTGATTGGCTGCTCAGCTTAGCAGATGAGAGTGCCCGAGAATAAAAGTGAAAGTGATTAAAGCAAGCAAATAAAGACTTTTGGCTGGATTTTGCTGTCTCAGACAGATCTCCAGGGTTTGCGACAAAACCTCTGGATTGCAGCCAAATCGATGCTCATTAATCATGAGCAGGTCAGCGATGTGATCCGAGACTGTCTCGAGGTCACAGATGTTCAAACCTGTTTGATATTATTGCCACATGATCTTGAAGTGTGTGTGATGCAAATACAAGGTGGAACTAATCCAGCCAATCATGAAGTGTTCATCATTTGTGTATTTAAAAGGGCTGTATGTGGAATTCAGAAAACCTTGTTATTAGCGACACCGGTGGCCGTTAAGTGAATTGCAGGAGCAACTTACTGCTCGTACTCATAACGTACAAGAGACTAAATGTCATTCAAGGCCCCGATATACTCACGGCCAAGTTCTTTTTTTATTCTCTGTAACCGTTACATTCTTTTAATAAAGGGGACCTATAATGCCCCTTTCACAAGATGTAATATAAGTCTCTGGTGTCCCCAGAATGTGTCTGTGAAGTTTCAGCTCAAAATCCCCCACAGATCATTTATTATAGCTTGTCAAATTTGCCTCTATTTGGGTGTGAGCAAAAACACGCCATTTTTGTGTGTGTCCCTTTAAATGCAAATGAGCTGCTGCTCCCGCCCCCTTTCCAGAAGAGGGCGGAGCTTTAACAGCTCAACAACAACAAAGCTGGAGAATCTCACGCAGCCAAAATAGGATTGTCAGTAACGGTGATCAGCCTTACATTGTTCAAACCGTAAATGTAAATGACCCTTTTCCATGACTCACACAGCTTCGTTAGGACTCAAGATGTATCCTCACTTCCATCAGCAAGTGGAATACTAGCGCGACTCGAATGAAGTGCACTCAATATTTGTACATATGCCACAAATGTGGTTAAAGGAGACTGTAGTGCCCAATTTCATGTAAATTCAAGGTGAGGTATTTGGCAGCCGCAGATCTAAAAAAAAACTTACCGATCGGCGCGATTTGCTGCTTAAAGTCGGAGGAGTTGAATACGTACTGAAGCCATACATACACTTTGCTGTCTTTATTGCAGATGAAGCTGTTTATATATATTTGTGAAATAAACGCATTTTTCCAACATTTACGTGCAGTAAAAAACTATTAATTAAAACCTTAATGCACTAACTTATTTCAGTGCCTACTACAGGCCTATGTACAATGAAGATCAACATAAGCTTATTCTTTTTAAATATCAAAGTCTATTTTTATACTTTTATTTCGATAAATATGGCATACATAATAATACAAATTGTGTTTAATATAATACTATTTCTACATGAAGACTGTTAATGTTGTAAAAACTGACTCTTGTACATGGCATTTTTACCATGTAAAAAAAACATTGTCATTCGTCCTTTATTGCAGAACAAGATCGTCGCATACAAAAATATATATAGAGGATTTACAACAGTACTCATTGGTATAGCAGCAAATGAACAAAATCAAATTTTTTCTCCAGGGAATAACATTAAATGAACACATAGGCTACTTCCGTTTTGTATTTTCAATACACTTATTACAAATTATACAATCTTAATATAGGGCGGAGTTCAGTTTAAACTGGTATGAGTAAAATTATCTAAAATCTTAACACCATTAATTCTTCGGAGTATTAAATGTGGACGTGTTACTTCCAGATGTCCATTATTTGTAAATAAATCTCACAAGAACAATATGCCTCATCATATAGCCTACCAATTTCTAAAAATAAAGATTTTTTTAAAGACAATATTCTTGTTATTCCAAATAGCTAACAGATTTGTGTGGACAAAATCGTTGTGATAAAACTCAATTCAAGACAACATTGCTAAAGTTTCTGCTCGTGGAAACCCTAACCAAGGCAGTTACAGAAAGGAAATAATAAATATCATTACCAGAAGAAGCCGACTGTGTAAATCCTTGACATAAACCGTTCGCATTTAAAGTTATTAAAGCATTTTCCAGAGAAGTCGCCGGCGCGAAGGTAAGACGGAACAACTGATACACTGCTTTGCTGATAGGCGGAAGTTACTGACGTCATGTGAAAAGGGTCTATTTTAAGGTTAGTGATGTCACCAACCAGAGAAGAAGATCATTGTAGTCCCTACCAAGCCGTTTGTTGTAGTCCTTAAACAGCGAATTCTTTAAAAGTAAATATCTCTCTTTGCATTGAACTTTGAGCGTCATAACTTTGCAGATGTTGTTTATTATCAAACAGCAACATTACACACTAACTAACTAACTAAAGTGAAATCAAAATCAACCACCCCTTTAAGATATGATACAAGCTGTTCAAAGAAATGCTGATTAATTCTTGAAAAAAATTACATATAGCCCTTTTAAAGTGCAACTTTTCCTTTTTGGAATTTTCACTGTAAACACTAATAACAAAACAGCATATAGATTAAGATTAGTGCATAAAGATGTGAATTGGTATAATGTAGTAGCCTTAAAGGGTTAGTTCACTCAAAAATGAAATTTCTGTCATTAGTTACTCACCCTCACGTTGTTCCACACCCGTAAGACCTTCGTTCATCTTCGGAATACCTTGTTTCCAAGTATTCTCGTCTCTTCATAACATTAAGGTTGAACCACTGCAGTCACATGACTGTTTTAAAAATGTCTTTAGTACCTTTCTGGACCTTGAAAGTGTTGATTATATTGCTGTCTATATGGAGGAGTCATATACCTCTCAGATTTCATCAAAAATATCTATATTTGTGTTCTGAAGATGCACGTAATTAATGCCAGAAATTCCACTTTTGGGTGAACTAACCCTGTTTGTTTTTTGTTCTTTTCAGAGATTGACAGATGTCGTCTCTATCAACGCTGTTCTGTCAGAATAATATCACAGCTGTATTACAGCACATGACTCCCATTTTCCTGATTTCAGTCACTTTGCTATAATGATTGTTATTAAAACTTATTCTGTCATTTTATAAAATTAATGGTGTAGAGCTTTTAGTATTTATTTTTTAGCATTTTTAGCATCTATTGTTGAGATCTCCATGTATACTTTGCACATCAGTCAATCACAACAAATCCATTCCTCCCAAAGATGCAGATCGGTTCCAGGTGTTGAAGAAAGAGCCGTAGAGCTTTCTGTTGTCATGGGTTTGTGCTTGAGGGGTGAAAAGATGAATCTGACCTGTAAAGACCAAAAGGGGAACTTGTGCATTTTTATAAAAGCAACATTATAAGAAAAAAATGGAATTTGCTATTGCATGTTTGTGTTTGATTCTGAACAATGTAACAAAGCTTGGTTACAAAACTGATGGTGGTATTTGCATTTATTTTTTACTGAAAATGGGCCAAAAATTCCGCAGCATACAAGCCTTAAAATTGATTCTCAAAAACTGTGGAAAAATAAAGATGAGTTTTTCTGGTCAGCAGCAGATGTTGTCATGTGGCGGCGGTGTCATGTGTGCAGGTTTGGGGATGTAAGTCTCAAAGCCTGGCTTCTATAAGAAAACATCCAACAGAGTATTAAAACTGAACTGAGAAGCCGTCAAGACTGAAATATTCAAGCGTCATGAACGGATCAGTGACTGAAGGTCACATGACTGACTGTCAGAGAAAAACAAACAAAACAACAACAAAAAAACAAAACAGTGAAATTCCCTTTCATATCTCCACGAGAATAGTGTCTTACTCCCGGTGAATATCTACTGCCCAACCTGAAGAGAATTCACCAATCTGATACCAATGAAACATAATATGTGCCCAGTGGTGTAGTCTACGTGATACGCAGGTATACGCTGTATACCCACTAGGAAAGGTCAAGGATTTCCGTATACCCACTTAAAAAGCGCGAGGATACGTAACCATCCAATAAATCACAATATGATTTGTGGTTTGTTGCTTTTGACATGAAACGTAGTCTCATATTTCAAATTCTGGCCATTTTACTACGAAATAAAAAAAACATAAATACCGTTTTGGCGCTCTTCAATGTGTCGTGACCGCTGTAGCGCCTCATCAGTTCAAGAGAAGCGGCAGCATGAAGCGCCCGTGAACTGATCCTCTTCTCTGCTTTAATACCAGTTACAGCGCGAAATAAACATGAATGAACCTCCGAAGGTAACGTTATGTTAAAATATACAGAACAACTTAACTAAATCCATATCATGTCTCGTGTATTCGCGTAATCAGTGTTTTAACTGCGGAAAGACATTATAACAGCTTGTAAACAATTCACGTAACGTCACATTTACCTCAGAACAAACATATTCAGTGACCATAAACTCATTAGTCAGCTAGAAAAGTGAACTCTAGAGAGGAGCATTCACTAAATATTGCACATTACATATTAGGCCTAATCATAATTTTTAAGTTCTTCAATAGCTAATGAATGTTTGAATAAAATCTCAAGTTGACAGCCACCATTTATATTTCAAAAAACGAATTGGATAATTTTAAAGTTAGTAGGCCTCTTTATTTTTACAAAAAAATTCCTCAAGTGTAGTTTAAATTTGTATACAAATCACTTCATTTTAACCTTCAATATTATGAAAACTGATTCCCATTTAACAGTTTTTTTTTTTTTTTCTTGAGAGTTATGTAGCTATATCCAAAATAACTGATATTGAATCGAATTTCAGTTAGTGATTTAAATGCATAAATATAATGAAATGGCAGGAAATCACAGAAAAACTACAGAAAAACAGAAAATAAAGTCCAAACGGGGTTATATTGTGACATCTGATAAGCCTCATCTTTCCATTATTGTTACAATAATGGAAAGATGCTGGGTTAAAAACAACCAAAGTTGGGTTGAAAATGGATTGGGTGTTTTAACCCACAGTTGGGTTAAATGTTTGCCCAACTTGCTGGGTAGTTTTATTTAACTCACATGTTTAAAAATTACTATATGGCTGGCTTGAAATGACCCAAAATAGATTGAAATTAAAAACAGACACAATTATAGAGGCAACAATAATAATCAAAAGGTGATCATTTATTAAAAACTATTTAAGTGTTTATTGTTCAATTATTATATTTAAACATAAATGTAAATTTCCACCTATTTGGGGTTCTTTTTAAGCAAAAAACAATTTTTAACAATAGTTGGGTAAGACAACCCAATTGCTGGGTTTGTCCATTTTCAACCCAACTTGGGTTGTTTTTAACCCATCATCATTTGCACTCTTAAATGTGCTTTTAAACTTGCCAGCTGATAAAACCTAGTCCAGGGATCATATTCATATCTCGAAGGCTATTCAACTGGCGGTGATGGTGATGACATAAACAGTAGAAAACTCAGGCCCAACCTGAAGAGAGATTCACCAAGTGTCTGATACCAATGAAACATAATATGTGCCAAACAACTTATATGTTTTATATTCAGCATGAATAAGTCAACAGTTTCTGTTGTGTCATTTGCAAGGTTTCAGTTCCTCACAGTCTTATCTTTTTTCTGCTTTTCAATTACTTTTCATATTGAAAAAAAAAAAAATCAAAGTTTGTGAAAAATGATTAAAACTCGGATCAATTTGGATTGGCTTTTAGAGAAGCAGCTGGGGCAATTTTGAATAAATCACAAATATTAGGATGTTATTATAGAGATTATTATATTACAATTATAAAGATGCACGTTCACCATTCTAGAAAGTGTGAGAAACAAATTACATCATGGACAATATACTGTTTTAAGGTATAAGGTGTCTCATTCTGATGAGCAGTTTTGGGTGAACTGTCCCTTTAAGAATCACAATAAAATTGAAAGAAAGATGTTGTGAAGATTATTAAGGACTGAGAAACACTTCTTAAATAACATACTGTCACTATGACAACCAAGAAAAATCAAGCTCTTTCTAAAATGAAACTCTTACATAATCTGCCAAGCGTATATGACTAGACATTTGAATTTTCACTCAGATCGGTATTTGATTCACATTTGACTTTGACTTGAAGGCAAACGATTTGGACACTGTAAAAACACATGGCAAATAAATCCACATACAGTACCTACTGATTTCATATTTAATGTGCTTTACATTCCCTTCAATCTTATCTGAAATAATACTGATTTAAAAAAATAAATAATACATTTGAATAAACAATACATCAGTAGTAATAGAAAATAGGTAATAATGTACAGTACACCACAGTAGTAATAGAAAATAGGTAATAATGTAACATTATAGAAATTAAATATCTTCCAAATACTATTTCACACATTATGATAGAATTTGATTTTCACTGTAGAAATTTTGTCTTGAAAATGTATAGCTCCATATAGGGGAGAGTGGGGTAAAGTGAGACACTTTTTACATTTGCTCCCCTCTAAGCGAGCTGTAAAATTTACACATTTCCCATTAATTCGTTTTAAATCTTAGGATGGGGCCCTCACTAGGATGATATACACATATTTGGGGGTCCGTGGCATTGAAAAGAGACAAAGATTATACATATAGAAAGACAGTTCACTCCTATTAGTTATGAATAAAAAGGACAGAATCCTCAGAAGTTTTTCTTGTCAAACTGCAACGCACGTCTCGTTTGTGTGTGTGAATATGGCGGAATATGCCCCGCCTTCTAAGTAAAACAGCCAATCACTGATTGATAATGTTATTTGCATCAATGCAGCTGCTGTTAGATGCTCTGATGTAGTGACAAAGGCCCGGGCTGCGTCCCACTCCAGTTTTAGACACGCACTCGCAAACTTCCCTAAGCGCTTCCCTGTCAGCATTCTGAAGTGTGCTCCGCTTCGTGAAGTGGACGAGGGAAGTTTATATGGGCAGACCGAGGGGTGAGTCTACTTCATATGTACACTTCAGGCAGCGCCATATACCACAATGCAATACGATTGTGACGTCACCGCATATCGCGTTTAATTTACCCCACCACAAACAATGCTATATGATATATTAATTTTTTTTTTTTTTTTTAAATATCTAAAACAACCCAAACACAGCTACATACATATGGAATGCTTCATTAAACAGTTTTGTAAGGAGAAAAATGTAAATAATAAATCAACTGCTGGTGTGTGGTGGGCGTTCTGGCGCAATATGGCTGCCGTCCATCATCCAGGTGGATGCTGCACATTGGTGGTGGTTGAGGAGATTCCCCCTTCAATATGTAAAGTGCTTTGATTGTCCAAAAAAAGCGCTATATAAATGTAAGGAATTATTATTTTTTTATTTAACTCCATAGCTGCATGCTTACAAGGGCGTTCCAATTCAGCCCATTGCAAGCCTTCCGCCAGTAGTGGGCTCTCATCCAACGTAAGCAAGGATGTACATCCTCAGCTGAATCCCAAATGGCACACTTTTATGCACTTTCGGTTATGTGGACTTACAATGACTGCTGTGTGCACGTGTCTCATTCATCATTTCAGGTTTCGCGAGCACCCCCTTTGTGGCTGCTATGCGCCCTCGATGCGCACTTCAGCTGAGCTCGCAAGTGTGTGAACAACGCAGAGGACTTTATCCGGCAGTCAAAGCGGCATTACGTCACGAAAGTGCGGACTCAGAAGAAGACCGTGAAGGTTTAGGGTGACATTTAGGATTCAGCCCGAGTCAATGAGAATGAGGGAAGTTAGCGAGGGAAGGGCATAAAAAAGCGAACTGGAACGCAGCCTAGGTCTGCAATTTCATGACGTAATGGCGCTTTGAGGGGCCGCAAAGGGGGCGCTTGCGAGTACCCTTTTGAAACCTGAAATGATGCATGGGACACCCTATGGCAGCCATTGTAAGTCCACAAGACCGAAAGTGCATAGAAGTGTGCCATTTGGTATTCAGCCAAATTGGCTGATCGGAATCGGAATCGGATCTTCATTAGGACCTCACGTGATCTCATTGGTTCAAATAGCTACGCACTCTTTTTAGCACCTGTTTACAATTCCTACAAATCATGTTTTGATAAATGTTGTTTCGACTACATTATAATTTATGTCTTTATTAGTTAGCTTATGTACTAGCATACAGATAAGCGATTAGCCTGACAACATGTCCAAACTAGACGCGACGCAACGCTGTAACAAGCGATAAAAGATATCATTTCCATGTTAATCTGAGTTTTTGTCCTAACCAGCCGCGACGGCGACACGCGAATATTCGCGAACGGTTTCTATTTCTCTGCGACGTCGCAGCTGAAACAGCAACACAAAGTATGGCAATGATAATCTCAGGTACTGTTTATGTGCTTTATTTAATGTTAAAAGCATCTAACGTGAGTTTGAATATCATTCTGTGTTCAAAGCTTTTTAGCTGTGATGAAAACAACGCTGGCTAATTCACCTCAGATCTTGAAAATAAATAAATGGGCACAAGAACGTTTAAAATGTTAACTGAATGCGAACAAACAAATGTATTCTATAACAAAGATTGGTTCAGTCACTCTGTAATGTCCGTATGTACTTTAAATAATGTTTAAATTGTGTAATATTTATGAATTTTACTAAGTACTTGCCCATTTCATTGTGTCCGCATGCTCTTGCCGAGAAAGCCCGCCCACACTCTCTTCTGATTGCCTGTGGTTTTTGATTGATTTTATCGCTTCTCATTTTCACATTGCGTCTAGTGTGGACAGTCAAATTGCTCGTCGCTGGAATCTTATCGCATCGTGTCTGGTTAGGACACAATGTGATAGTTTAGTTTATACACGCATTTGCACTTACCCTATGTATAATCATCTTTAATGTAATTATGTGTTAAATTAAGTGTTAAATGTCCAAATATTTCAGTTATAAATAAAACAAATAAATGATGTTCAATTATTAATTTAACAGGCTATTATAATTATTATTTATTAATTAATTTATTAATTATTATTTATTAATTAATCAAGTGTAAGAAATTACGATCAGTTGGTTTTATTATGCACTCATTTGTTTTCTTACGCATTATATAGTAAGCTCTATGGGTATTTTAAATTAATATCGTTCATATATACTTATAATCATTAACTGACAGTTTGGGGAGACCCGATTTTGAGGGAGGACCCGATTTATCATGACACCGGTTCCCATAGAAACCTGAGGTTCGTGCTTAGGACTGCACATGCGCAATGGCTTGTCTAGCCTGAAAAATAATCATTTTAACGCTATTTGAGCTTAAGAAACAACATTTATCGGACAGTTCATATCAGATATTTTTTTTTTTTTTGCTGATTTGAAATAATGTTTTTGAGATTTCAGGATTCCCCCATTCGGATGCCCGAAATAGCTGCCCAGAGGCGTTGTAAATATGTCCGCCGAGTGAACAGACTTTCCTTGAAAGGGAGTCTCATTGCAAAATGATCTGGAAAACAAAGTGAAACTTAAAGGATTAGTTCACTTTCAAATTAAATTTTCCTGATAATTTACTCACCCCCATGCATGTCATCCAAGATGTTCATGTCTTTCTTTCTTCAGTTGAAAAGAAATGAAGGTTTTTGAGGAAAGCATTCCAGGATTATTCTCCATATAGTGGACTTCAATGGCCTCCAAACGATTGAAGGTCCACTATAAGGAGAATAATCCTGGAATGTTTTCCTCTTCATTTCTTTTCGACTGAAGAAAGAAAGACATGAACATCTTGGATGACATGGGGGTGAGTAAATTATCAGGAAATTTTAATTTGAAAGTGAACTAATCCTTTAAAAGTGAAGTTGCTCTAATCTTTTCTTCCCTATTGTGCCGTATACCGAGTGAAACGCTTCGCAAACAAGAACAAACATAGGGTGGGGCTTGATTTTGTCCATGGGGAATTGATTGGATGGTTGTGGTTTGCTATTGGTGGATCTCATGTGAATGACAGGTTGCCCCGCCCTCGTTATCAGAGAAGAGATGCTGCAAGTTATTTTGATAAACAACTATGAGGCACATGAATTACAATGGGCACGGATAAATCATTTATAATAAATGCTGCAATATTCCATACAAAAATAATTGTCAATTTTGATTTCATGGTGACTTTAATGATGTTTGGTGTCTCTATTTAAGACAAGTGGCTTTCATAACTGACTCTCCTCGGATAACGTCGTTCAGATGGTGAAGAATATCACTGAGTGGATCATGTCAAAAACACCATCGATCTTCTGAACTCCACACGATGCGTCAGGCGTCAGAAGCGGGATCTGGAATGCGCGGCTGCTCTAGGAGCGGCGGAGGGATCCGTGATGCGCGCGCAGGCCGTCCGCTCTTCCGCCCAGTTTTCCAATGTGATTCGTCTGCGCTGAAAATGGAGTTCGCGTAAAGCAGATCCCCCAAACTTCCCATGAAGAATCACAATCATTCGGCACGTTCCTGTGACACTTTCCACTCCAACCCGAGACTTTCGTCCAGCTCCAGCCTCCCGGTGTGCGTCGAGCGAGCTTAAATCCCCGAGCTTTTCGTTTCATTGCTGAAATACTGCCGTGTGTGAAGTTGTCTATGATCGCTTCGTGTGGATTTTCCAAACTCGCTTTCGCTGGGATTTTGGGATTTTTGACCGACCAGGATGAGTAAGACGCCGAAGGTTTCGTCTCTGGATGTGATTTATAGTGCAGATGGATCGAAGTGTTGCTTTCATTGCTTCCACACACCGTTCCCGATCTGAATCCGCTGTTTTGGCGTCTCGTGCAGCATGATCGACCGCAGATCGGATCGCTTTCTGTCAATAATGGCCTTTCGTGGGGATTTCACGCAGAAAATGGAGATATTTGCGCTTTATTTCCCCGCTTTGAGTGCGAGCTCGATGATATTTCCAGGATTTGGATCCCCGTGAGAAAAAAATGAGCGAAGAATCAAATCCAAACAACGAGTAAGTGTGTGTACACAAACACAAATGTGCATAACACTGAATATACAGTCTCTGTGATATGTATTTCTGCTGCTGAGGAGGCCTATATAGTCTATAGATATATGCTATAAATATGTTTATTTATTTCTAAACTCAAGACGTCTGATCGCACAATCATAACACATTTATTACCATTGGAATAATAGCTTCTGACCAAAATGAACAGTTGGCAAGATGTCAATTTGCGTTATTCCATCTCACATAAAAACATTTATTTGGAAATAAATATGATTTTAAAATCATGTCATGTATTTGTAGTAAATACAGCACTCGTCCTGATCTCGTCAGATCTTTATATCTGTGTTTATATCGATGTGTTTAATGTTATTTACTGTGATGCCATTAGCGCAGTGTCAGGCCGCGTCTCAAACCCTAGTTAGTCACCTATCTAGACAGCATTTTTGCGCGTGACAGGCGCGAGGCGCGCGCGGAGAACGCAGGACGCGCGAGCGGGTTTGACACGCGGCCTCGGAGAGCAGGGCGCCATGTTTTCTCAATCATCGCGATCCTCATTCATAAAAATGTCCCAAACATGAGATTTGACAACGGACGCATTGAGGCTAATTGGCTGTATATTGGTCGCTGTTTTCACGTTTATGAGCAATTTTTGTGATTATGTTCCCTTTTGAAGCCCAGCGCGAGAGAGACAGAGCTGCGCTGATCACGTGACCCGCCTCCATTCATAAAGAACCCGCGTGTCCATTCACACACACGCGACATAACCTCAGTGCTGCAGTACACTGGAGATGTCAATTGTCATTGTAATGTCATATAAAATATAATACATTTTTCAGTGTCATAAATCACATATTTTCTGTAAAGCCAGACACATTTTCGTCACTGCACAGTTTCTTGCCATTTCAACTTCCATTTTCATTATCATTATCAAGAAATTGGCCGAAATTACTGTTATTGGCCAACACTGATTAACCAATGCGTCACTAATTAACATATTTATCCTAAAATTGCTTGATGCACTTTCAGAAAACTTAATTTATTAAACGATAATTGATCCTAGGTAAATCATAAACATCCAGGTAACACTTTACAATAAAGTCTAGTTTGTTTACATTAGTTAATGCATAGTTAACATGAAGTAACAGCGAGATATATATATATGTATATATATGTGTATATATATATATATATATATATATAGTATATATGTATATGTGTATATGTATTACAGCAGCTTTTGTTAATGTTAATTAAAATATCATTTCTTCATAGTTTGTTCTCATTAGTTTACAGTGCATTAACTTATAGTAACTAAACAACTTTTGATTTTAATAATGTATTGTTATTAGTAAATGTCGAAATTTACATTAAGTTTAAAAAATGTTGTAGAGGAATTGTGTTATATCCCTAATAATTGTGTTATCCATCCCTAGTACACTCAATTTACAACGCTGTGAAAAACTGTTTTCTTTCTTCACATTGACTTTTATTTGGACAGTGTGATTAAAATGAACGATGTGAACGAGATAAATGATCATTTGACATGTTTTATTCAGCAAAAGCGTTTAGGATTTGGGCTGTTATCGTTGCCAAAATATTGTGAATATTATCATATCATCTAGAGAAAATTTTAATAATAATAATAGTGCTATCAGTCAAGTTCATCTTTAACTTTTTTTTTCCCTCTTTATTCAAATCCATCAGTTACATCCCCCCCCTAATATTTAAACATGAAAATCACAGTAGATCAAATGAAAAATACGTAGAATTCATTTATTTTGTAACAATAATTTTGTTTCTAATCAAATATGAGTTTGTCATATATGAGTTTGTCAAATTAGACAAAAAAATACTCCCCCCTCCATTGAACCGATTGGTAACGCCCAACCAATGCGCGACGCACTTTCACCAAAACAACGCGAGTGGAGCTCTACTGTTTGAATGGGAGAGCACGGGTAGCACCAAAAATGCCCAGCCAAATACATTAAACTGCTGGTCAAAGAGGGACGTTAAAAAGAATAAAGCATACTGAGAAGGAGGTATGAGCAATGCTGTGTAATACACTCCACATATAATTTAGCTAGCTAATCCATTGCAATTTAGCCATAGTCTGTTTTGTTAGTTCATTTTTCAATAGTGTCTGTAATTATCAATGACAAAAGTGTTCACATCTGTGTTTTTCTTCGACTTTTCTTTGACTTTTGAACGAATTGGCTGAATGAACTATTTAAAGGAACACTCCACTTTTTTTGAAAATAGGCTCATTTCCAACTCCCCTAGAGTTAAACAGTTGAGTTTTACCGTTTTCGAATCCATTCAGCTGATCTCCGGGTCTGGCGGTACCACTTTTAGCATAGCTTAGCATAGTTCATTGAATCTGATTAGACCGTTAGCATCTCGTTCAAAAATGACCAAAGAGTTTCAATATTTTTCCTATTTAAAACTTGACTCTTCTGTAGTTACATCGTGTACTAAGACCGACGGAAAATGAAAAGTTGTGATTTTCTAGGCCGATATGGCTAGGAACTATACTCTCATTGAGGCGTAATAATCAAGGAACTTTGCTGCCGTACCATGAGTGCAGCAGGTGCAATGATATTACGCAGCACCTGTGACGCCGTTTGTACAGGGAGCGTGCCTTGCAACCATGAAGACGTTTGTGAGAGACGCTGTGTAATATCATTGCGCCTGCTGCACCCATGGTACGGCAATACATAAATAAAATAAAATAATCCAGAAAAAAAGCACAAACATGGCAGAGATGCCAAATTCAGCGGCTGGAATTAGCTGAGGTAAAGTGATGGCTCACAGACAGCAGCGACAAACCACCTGTCACTCAAGTGACCACGCCCTTAATTATGCAGAACTTTTAAAGGCTTAATATAATTTAAATGGATGAGTTATAAAAAAAATCACCCCCCTCAGAGTTGCCATGAAGGGCAAAATTAGCAGTATAGACCAAAACCACCCAAGTGAAAAAAAAGTATACTAAGTATACTTGCAGCAAGACTAATTATTAGTATATTTCAAGTGTGTTAATGATTAGTTCATTTAAAGTGTGCTATTTTGAAACAACTAATTTTGTACTAAGTATATTTAAGTTGAAATTAAGTAGTATTAAAATACAACTTTAAGTATATTTAGTATACTTATGTGTACTAAATTGGAACAACTTCAAGTATACTTAGTACACTTTAAGTATATGTCTGTGTAGGGACTAATTACATGCTTGATTAGTGATATTAAAGTGTACTTAATTTGTGTTATAAGTATACTTCATTTGTGTTAAAAGTATATTTTTTGTTATAATATACGTTGTATTATAAGTATACTTTATTTCTGTTATAAGTATACTTTTATTTGTGTTATCAGTATACTTTATTTCTGTTATGAGTACACTTTGTATTATAAGTACACTTTATTTGTGATTTAAGTACATTACAAAACACAAGCAAAATACACTGAATATATTATAGTATATACTGTATGCTCAGTACCTTTGGCTTATTCCAAATATTAAACATTACACACTTTGCAGTCAATAACTATACACTTTGTTATTACTTCTACTTTGTATAATATAGTCAACATTTGAAGCGGATCAAAACCTTTAATCAAAGTTGTCCTAACTTTTTTGATCCACTTCAAATGTTGACTACTGTACTTTGAATTACATAATCTCACACAATACAGTTGTGCTACTATTTAAATACAGTTTAACACATTTTCCCAAAGTTGAATGCATTTGTTTTCAAGGCCACTAAATTAAATAAAATGTAACAACATCACTAATGAAGAGACATATTTCATTGACAAATCCAATGGTTTTTATTTAAACTTAATATAGATTCAGCAAAACTTACCATGTTTTTCATTAAAGAAAAAAAATATTGGACCATGGTGACCCTCTGTACACAAATACAAATTACACATTATATTCCATTTTCTGATGAGCTTCTCATTGTCTCTGATGGCACAATGATGATCGCAGAGACTCGTGAAGAACAGCATCTGTTGACAGAATATACCAAAGATATAAGACAGCATGTTCAACTCTTTTTTCACGTTTACAATAGTCTGTCTAAATCCTACATTGAACCAATACTATTTTTGAACAGTAAATGAGGATTAGCAGCAGGGAACTGTATCAGAATGGCATGTTGATATTGTTTTCGATACATAGTCAAGCATAAAACATTTTATGAATTAATATCGTACAGAATACGGGCCGATTTGACCAATCATATGAATGTTTTGGTGCTGCATACAAACATGTGCCATAAACCACCACACAAAAACTCAAAAAGGAGATATCAAGCCGAAATATCGCTCTCCGTTTGTTAAAGAAAATAAAATAAAGTTTGTTAACTGGTAGACTACAACTCACCTCCCAATAGCAGCACTTTTCTCCGGTTCTTTCAGGATCGCGTAGGCCATTAGATTAGCCGGTTGTCGTCGCCATCACGGTCAGGCTGCGATGTCACTTGATTGAACTGGTCAGAATCCCCAAGATTGAGCGATGTATTGCGCTTTCAGTGTTTTATTAAATAAATTATACATTGCGACATTATACTTCACCTGAGTGACTGAACGAGGGGATTCAGACGACGACTGTGACGTCAGCAGCTCTGATTGGCTGAAGGCAGTGAGCAACAAAATCTGATTGGTCACAGACCAAGTTGAAGAGACATTTGAATTCCGATAAGTTTAACCACTCAACATATTTTTTCGCATTACTTGTGCTGCTGGTGTGTTGTTTAATATAGATTTGTGTGTACGATTGTAAAATGATTCTGCCACTGTAAACTTAATAAACATTTACACATATTTGGAAATTGCATAGGCTACACTGCATATACTAAATGGGCTTTTAATGCATTCATACTGAAATAAATAGCACAAGTAATATAATGAATTTCAAGGATTAAGAAGTAAACTTAAAAAATATACTCAAATTTAACATTAGATACACTACAACTTCAGGATATTAAATAATGTATTTTTTTTTAAATATACTTTCAGTGCATTGTTACAATGATCATTTTCAGCACACTGTTAAAATATACCTCAAATATATTTTTATAAAGTGCAAATAAATACACTTTTAAAAAATAAACTGAACTTACACTTCAAGTATATTTTTCTAAAATATATTTTTAGAAAATATACTAAAGTACAATTATTTTAAAGTGTGTTAAAAGTTGCATTGTGAAAATATGATACTAATATACTTTTTATATATTTAATGATAGTAAATTTTTTGTTAGTATATTTGCAGTGTACTATAGAAAAAGGGAGTATATTTAAAATACAATAAAGTATACTTTTTTTTCACTAGGGCACAATTTGATCCAGGCTGTAAACATGTTTTTTTCTGCTGTAAAGTTGGCCATTTTAACATGGGACTCAATGAGATTCTGCTCTCTTTTGGAGCCTGTCCCTAGCGGCCAGTCGATGAATCGCAGTTTAAGTTTGGCTTCAAGAGAAACTGGGGGAGGTTGCCGCTTGGTGCTAACTAGTGGTCGACCAATATATCGGCCTATATTTTTAAGTTTTTTAATTACTGGCATCAGCCAATAAGTTTCTCTGTTTGGCCGACGTGTTGGAAGCGGGACTTTTATTTTGATGCTGTTGTGAAAGCCAGCACATGAGCACACTCCCATTCCCCGTCTTCATTAGTTTACCGTCTCAGTCTGATATGTTTTTAGATGGAACTGATGAACAAAGTAGTAATCTGTACAATTTATTATTTTTTATATTTTATATATAATATTAGTAACAGTAATGTATGATTTTCATCTACCGTCAGCATTCAGCAGATACTCATTTATATAATTTAAATAAACAGAAAATGGAAGCAGGCTGAAATAAATACTATAACCCGTGGGTCTATTTGAAGCCTTCGATGTATCATGTAATATTTATTTAGCTATTCTTAACAATGCATATTTAGTAGGACTGTAACTAACGATTATATTGATAATCGATCGATCCGATTATTTCTTCGATTAATCGGATAAAAAGCTCAATTTTCTTTTTTATTTACAAAACACACCCTATTCCACATCCTGCCCAATGCTGTCCTTCAAACAAACGTGCCAACTGAATGCTATGAAAACATATTTAGTGCATATATGATATATGCAAAAGAGCTATAAAGCAAAAAGACCTACATTAAAAATTAAGATAATAATAAAGATATTAAAGAAAAATAAAAAACACTAACTCAGTCTTGACAAGTAAGGAATGTTCTGCAGAAACAAACATTCACTCTAATAACCTGTTATAGTCATTTTATTATCCTACTGTGGATTTAGTCGACTAAAACTAAGACAATTTCCGATGACTAAAACTAAAACTTCCGATGACAGAAAAATTTTCAGTCAAAATTAACACTGCTGGAAAGATGTTTGACGCGTGTTGCTTTTTCAAATGTACATTATAAGTGATTCAAACTCGCAGTGCTTTCAGATGGATTAGCATTTGGAGCCATACTTCATTGACAAGCTGCGCATAAAAAAAAATAATCGCAGCCTTTGTGATTTTCATAATAGCACTAAGAATCGCTTGCACATCGCTTTTAAATTGCTAAGGCAGTGCACAGGCATCACAACGGTGCAGAGAGAGCATTTTAAATTAATTCCTGTGGAAGTTGAGCTTCCATAGAAATGAACTGAAAACGCTCCTCACCAAAAGACCATGACTGCCTGTGCGGATTTTACTTTTGCTTTCAAATTAGCGGCAATTTGGGGGCGGCAATGCTTGAATGTTGGGTTATTATTCTTAATGAAAAACAACAGCTAGAAAACACAACTAATCCTTTGCGGGTTCCCTATTAGCACTGTGTTTATATCCAAAATATTGCAAAAATTCAAAAATCTTCTGCCATCATCCATCAGCTCCTCACTCTCATGATAAATGCAATCCTGCTGCTGGTCTGTGCTGCGACTCTCATTCGGCTCACGCTGAAGTGAGCACGTGTTCAGTTTTTAATTGTAGTGTCTGTTTCCTAACTGAACTAAATTATTTTTATTATTATAAAAAATCAAAATGATTTACGTTACGCCGTTAACATCGTCAACACCAACTATCGCAGCAAGCCTAGTATTTTTGTATTTTTAATGGGTCACAGACACTTAATCTAATTTAATTCTGATTAACAATCTTAATGGGTAATGATCGTCTGTTGTCGATCAGGAAAAAAAAAAATGAAATTAACATCCCTACAGAATATGGTATTGAACAATGAATTATTTCTAACAGCCTCTTTGTCTGAGGTGGAAAGAAGTTGTGTATGCACAGGTGAGATTCACCATCTGACACCATAGATCAGCAGATGTGCGCGATATGGTCGTACATGTCCATGCCGTGATACTCCATCACACCGTTACAACCCTATTGGTGCTTCATCTCCTTTTAGACTGGAGGTGTTGGTGAATGTCATTACAGCTCACCAGTGATGTTCAGAGTTTCAGCAAACGGATGAATGTTTGAGGTCTGAAACTTTCAGTAGTGTTATTTTGGACCATGACCTCAGAAGATCAAAGAAAATGCCATGACCGCTTTAGGTGTGATTAACGCCTAGATCTTTCTCTCCGTCAGATGGCTGGTTTCTGTTTCTCATCAGTGCTGGATAACGAATGTGTGAACTCCTGTACGTCAGTGAGCTGCTTTTGTCTGTGACGTGGAAGCTGTTTTCTCACTTCCTTAAAGTATTTTAGGGCTGAAAAAGTCATCAGTGTTTCAGATCTATAATATGATCATGTGAAAATTCCAGTCACTGTGTGTGTGTGTGTGTGTGTGTGTGTGTGTGTGTGATGCCAGTTCATGCTTCTCTCCACTCCAGTGTGTGATCTAACAGACACCTGGCCATACAAAGATAAAAATTAATTATTGTTATCATTAAAATCCCAGAAGAGATCTGTCAATATTGCACACACCCCTAACAGGGCCTTGCGAAAGTGTTCATAGCCTTATATTTTTCACGTTATGTTGCAGCCTTATGATAAACTGCTTTAAATGACCTTTTCTCACATCAGTCTACACTCCACACCTGATAATGACAAAGCAAAACAACAACAAAAAACACAGATTTGTGATAACTTTAGTGAAAATGGAAACTGAAAGTATTCATACCCTTTTCTGGGACACTTGATATTTAGCTCGGGAGTTTCACTGGATCGTCTTTGAGATGTTTCTACACTTTGTTTGGAGTTAACCTGGGGCAGGACAGAATTGAATGGACACACCTGTCAATGAAATGCATCAAATCCTAATCATTTGTGTATTTGACTCCATTTGTTATGTGAGATGTGATGCAAAATTAATAAGCAGTATTTTGACTAAACTGCTTCTACTTCACCTGCACAAGATAAGAACAATTTTGATAATTTCTTGGGTCAAGAAAAAGTTGGATTTTGCAATGCATTTTCGAAATGCACTCATTAGATAATCTCACAGAAGCTCCTGAAGTGTCTGACTGTGTGCTGTAGGAGTGAAGCAAGCGCACGTGGACGGCCTGAAGCGTGTGTGTGTGTGTGTGTGAGAGCTGACAAACTATGAAAGCAGGAAGGGTCGAGGCGTGTGTGTGTGTGTGTGTATATATATATATATATATATATATATATATATATATATGTATGTGTGAAGTTTGATGTCTCACTTTGAGTCATTTCACTGCTAGTTTTGCAGTTGAGTGACTAAATTAACAGTCATTGGTGTTTAGTTATGTAGCCTAATCTTGGCTGAATAAAACATTATTAATAGTTCTGATTAGAGGAACTGAGTATCTCAAGGACTGTTTTTTTTCTGATTGAAACAAGCATCACTGCACCGGTCTTATCTCTTCTCCTCACTGCTGTTTATAATACCGAGGATGTCTAACCATTTATGATGCTTGATCTCCTCCATTGTGTTTTAAAATACAGCATCCTGTGTAGAATATTTTCTAAATGAGAATTTTGTCATTGTTTTGGAGCTCACTAGCATATAGATAACCTTAACGCTCAACTTGACGAGTTTCTGCTGGTGTTCAGATGAGCAGGAGGAGAAATACACCTGTGCACTTCACATGAGGAACATTCTGCTAACAAATTGAAAATATGGCAAAAAACATTTGCAAATAAAATGGCGTTTCCATGTGTTCAAGAGAACAAAATCATAACTTCCTTGCAAACTGCTGCAAAATATCAGTATTAAAAATGGAAGTTGCTGCAATCGGGCTCTTTTTTCCCGATCATAAATGAGTTTGTCTCGGAGCGTCAGACGAAACACAATAAACGCTATCATGTTCTCTTGCCTTCAGATGCTGGTGTTTGTGAACACAATCGTGTGAGACGCTTCTGGAGGGAATTAAACCAAATCATTCTGATGAGTCTTTGACTTTCAGAACAACCAAGCTAACATTTGAGATGCTGTGATGTGATTGGTCCGCTGGTTATTCCAGTTATCCAATCACAGCCTCTGATGAGGCAAAGTATTATTGAAGGAATTATTCAGTAAATGCGTTTCTATCGTAGTTTATATACATGTCTTATTAGATAAAGAAATTATCCATCTCAAATTAGTGCATACATTTTTTTTTTTTTTTTTTTTTGCATTTATTTTTAATATCTCAGAATTCGCATAAAAATAGGTTGTCATCTTTATTTATATAGCGCTTTTTACAATGCAAATAGTGTCAAAGCAGCTTTACATTGATAACTGGTATATAATTTTGGCTGCACAGCAGCTGTAAAAGAATATTGTCAATGCAGGAAGATCAAAGCACTGTTGAATATTAAATGTATAGTGTCCCCAACTAAGCAAACCAAAGGCAACAGGAGGGAAACATAGCTAAGTGTGTACTGAAGCGAAAGCCTTGTATCCATTCAGTTCAGTACGAACACGTACCGCTGCAGCCTTTGTTACTACATGCTGTGAACATGTTTGAAGTTCTTCACATGCGTTTTGTGGTGCATTAACATATGAGCTGCTTTTCCTTTTAATGGTGGTTGGCAAACATCGGCACCTGCTGTGACACTGAAGACTGGAGTACTGATGCTGAAAATTCAGCTTTGATCACAGGAATAAATTACATTTTACTATATATTCACATAGAAAACAGCTGTTTTAAATAATAAAATTTCACAGTTTTTACTGTATTTTTGATCAAATATATGCAGCCTTGGTGAGCAGAAGAGACTCTTTCAGGCTCGGACCTGAAGCACTCACAGAAAGCCCATTGCACTTGAATGGTCAAAAATGTCAAAATGCACATCATGTCGAGTATTCATGTTAACACAATAGTCATGCAGTGAAAAACGATGCTGTCTTTACTGAACGTAAACAGTTGAGAAAGAAAGTGGATGTGTGTCATTATATTGGATCTGTGCATTCAGTCTTAAAGTGACAACAGCGTAATAAACCTGCTGCTGTCTGTGCCATTAATGTTAATCAAACACAAAAGAAAATGTTTTTTTGGGTTTGTTCACCCAAAAATGAAAATTCTGTCATTTATTACTCACCCTCATGTTGTTCTACACCCACAAGGCCTTCGTTTATCTTCAGAACACAAATTAAGATATTTTTGATGAAATCCGATGGCTCAGTGAGGCCTCTATTGAAAGCAAAGCCATTCAAACTCTCAAGATCCATTAATTTACTAAAACATATTTAAATCAGTTCATGTGAGTTCAATGGTTCAACCTTAATATTATAAAGCGACGAGAATATTTTTGGTGCGCCAAAAAAACAAAATAACGACTTTTCAACGATATCTATATGGGCCGATTTCAAAACACTGCTTCGGAGCTTTACGAATTGAATCAGTGAATTGGAGCGCCAAAGTCACATGATTTCAGCAGTTTAGCCATTTGATAGGAGATCCAAGTCACTGATTCGATTCGTAAAGCTCTGAAGCAGTGTTTTGAAATCGGCCCATATAAATATTGTTTAATAAGGTCTTTATTTTGTTTTTTTGGTGAAACAAAACATACTCTTGTCGCTTTATTATATTAACATAGAACCACTGAACTTTTTAGTACCTTTTATGGACCTTGAGAGTTTGAATGTCATTGCTCTCAATAGAGGCCTCTCTGAGCCATCGGATTTCATCAACAATATCTTAATTTGTGTTCTGAAGATGAACGAAGGTCTTATGGGTGTAGAACAACATGAAGGTGAGTAATTAATGACATTTTTATCATTTTTGGGTGAACTAACCCTTTAATATATTTATTAAAAATATTTATACAGAATCAATGTTCATTTTATAGTGAAGACTATATATTTTTACATTTAATTTCTCACTTGAATGCTACTGTTAAATAGACCTAGTGTAGCCTACCTGAAAAATTAACAGCACTGTTTATTTCATTTGAATCTTTCTTATATTATATTTGTCATTTTGTCTGTAATTTAGGGATGCTTCGACATGAAAATTTTGGCTGATATGATAACCGATAATTCTTTATATTTGAAAGCCGATAATCGATATATTGGCCAAAAATGTTTCACTTAGATTTATATATAATTTTTGAGAGCCTGATTACAAAAGCAAGTTTCATCATTAAAATGTCCCAATCACACAATTATAATGTTCTTATTATAATTTTTTTGCGCTGCACATGTTGAACTTAACTGTATTTTCCTTCTTGAAGTGATTTCAATCATATTTCAAGCAATTCAAAACCATCCTGGTGGACAGTGCGACAATCTGATGTTTCATCTGAAGGAAATAATCCATCATTTATCGGCTTTAATATATCGGCCAAATGTTCTTATCTGGCCAATAACCTGATGATCATATATCAGCCGATACCGATATGATGGCCGATATATCGTATCCCTACCAAAATTTGCATCTTTGCTTATTTCTAATTACATCAATTAAATAAAAAAAACTAAATAACTATATTTGATATAAAATTGCAATAGAAAAAAATAAAATTACTCCTATCACCCACCCTTATCCCAACCAGAACTGTGAAAGTTCAGTGAATTATGTGATTGTTGCAAACATCTCTGTAAGGATTTTCACACTCTCTGTGGCATGTAATTATTATTTTTAAAAATAAAGAGGAGGGAGTGGTCAAAAAGCAACTTAGTTTTTAGTTTCTGTCATAATATTCAATTGCTTTTACTGTTTTTGTTTTTGCCATGGTATCGATTCAGTATCGAGGTATTTTAGTCAGGTATCGTATCAATGTCATAATTTTTGAAAACACCACTGTAAATAAGTCAAATAAGTCAATTTCTTCTGTTTTTGTTACTTGGACAAGATGCGCCTGGACATTTCTCGTGTTGATTTACCGTGTCCTGGGCAAATGTGGCTTCGCCCGACCTTCTGAAATTAATGTTGAACTGGCTAAACTGCAGTTGACTTTGACTCTTCTTGAGCTGATAAAATATTACTCGTACAAAAGCACAGGACATATGTGGGTTGTTCTTTCAGTTTCCTCTGAAATATTCATAGCTGCTTCCCTTTCCTAACCTCCCTGGGCTTAATAAATGACCATGGTGTCCTTTGACCCCTGTTGTTTCCGGCCTCATACGGATGTGTCTGATGAAATCATTATCAGATGGATGCAACGTGAATATGAGCGAGTTTTCCCTCTTTAACTGCATGACTGTACAGGTTATCATCACTCTGACTGGATTCACGACTGCACACTAACATGCTACTCATGCTATCACTGACACAGGCCTGAGAAAACGGTAGTATGATTCTGTGAATTCAGCCGGTGTGTCTGGTTAGTCAGTAACTGATTCATGAACCATAACCATAACACACTTTAGTTTCCTTTCAATAAATCAACACTTAAAAGCTGCCTCAGAGACTTTTTGCCATGGATTTTTGCAATTTTTTTTGTGGCGATGATCTAAACAAAGTAAAATAATGTTTATTTTCTGGAAATGATGTACACCGAGTCACACTTTATATCAGGTGGCCTAAACTACTATGGATTTACTGTGTAACTACATGTTATTCTGGAAAATTCTCATGTTTACTGCTAATGAGTTTGAGGTTTGGTTAGGTGTAGGAGTAAAGATGGGGTTAGGGGTAAAGTTAACAGTGTAACTACTAACGTTTATTAAATGCAAATACATTAAATGCAATTTTGACACACATTACTTTCATAGAGTATATTGTATGAAATGGTTAGTCTCACATAGCCAGACATTCAGAGTGACGGCAGATAGGTCTGGACTCTATCGCAGCTTTCATTGGCCAAGGATTGCCCAAGAGGATGGTTGACTGACATGTAACGCAACCAATCACAGTTGTTTGGTTCCTCATCATGTTTAGGGGCGTGAAAATGTAAAGTTGATGTCTCTACAATAACAGACAGGCGTGTATCTAATAAATTATTAATTTAAGAAAGTTGTGCAAGTTTACTGCGACAATGGAGCCGCGAACTTCACATACTTCTGAAAATCCAGCATTTATTTGATTTGGCGCTCGTTGTCACGGTTGTAAATACAACAGTGTTCTTCTTCCACTAGGGGGTTTGGGTCACGGCATTTGTTTCCATGCGGACTGTTAAAGAACGTGACACACACATCTCCTGGACATCCTGTAAAATTCAACCAACCAGATGACGACTTCTTCAAAAATCCTGAAGTTTCCAGTTAAAGGGGTAGTTCACCCAAAAATAAAAATTATCCCATGATTTACTCACCCTCAAGCCAACCTAAGTGTATATGACTATCTTCTTTCAGACAAACACAATTGGAGATGTATTTGGAAATATCCTGGCTTTTCCAAGCTTTATAATGGTAGTGAACAAGGGGCATGTTTTGAAGCCGCCCAATAAAATGCATCCATCAATCCATCATAAATATTGGCTCCAGGGGGTTAATAATAGCCTTCTAAAACGAAACAATGGGTTTTTGTAAGAAAAATATGTTTAAAACTTTATAAACTAAATAACTAGCTTCCGCCAGACGACCGTACGCATACTGCACAAGTTAAGACTTGCGCCTCAAGAGTTACCAAATGACGCGATGTATGACTATCGTAAGTATCGTAAGTTTAGCCTCTCACGGTTCAAACAAATGGGGCTGGGCAACTAACTCAAGCTCAAGCTTCTCTTATATCGAAATCTTCTGACATTTCTCTTTAAAAATGATTGTTTTAGAATTCTAATTCGTGAATGGTATTTTGTTTTGCACTATAGACTATATGCACAGTTACTTTCTGGTTGTGGTTAAGCCAGCTCGGGCATTTCCGGTGAACTGTTAGCTGTTCATTCTGTAGTCCCTGTACATCGACACAAAACCATCAGTGGTTTACCTTTTAATGTTGTATTCATATTTTAATGCAGTTATCACATTTACTTAATTTGCCAATTAACCAGTTTTATTGATTGCAATAAAGATGAAGCTATTGGGACCGTTTAAAGGTGCCCTAGATTCAAAATTTGAATTTACCTTGGCATAGTTGAATAACAAGAGTTCAGTACATGGAAAAGACATACATTGAGTTTCAAACTCCATTGCTTTCTCTTTCTTATGTAAATCTCATTTGTTTAAAAGACTTACGGAAAACACGCGGATCTCAACATAACACCGACTGTTACGTAACTGTCGGGGTGTACGCCCCAATATTTGCATATGCCAGCCCATGTTCCCAACATTATAAAAGGCATTAGACAAGGGCAGGCAGTAACGTCTGGATGTGCACAGGTGAATCAACAGACTAGGTAAGCAAAAACAACAGCGAAAATGGCAGATGGAGCAATAATAACTGACATGATCCATGATAGCATGATATTTTTAGTGATATTTGTAAATTGCCTATCTAAATGTTTCATTAGCATGTTGCTAATGTACTGTTAAATGAGGTTAAAGTTACCATCGTTTCTTACTGTATTCACGGAGACAAGAGCCGTCGCTATTTTCATTTTTAAACACTTGCTGTCTGTATAATTCATAAACACAACTTCATTCTTTATAAATCTCTCCAACAGTGTAGCATTAGCCGTTAGCCACGGAGCACAGCCTCAAACTCATAGAGAATCAAATATAAACATCAAAATAAATACTTTACTCACATAATTTGAAGCATGCATGACGAACATCTTGTAAAGATCCATTTGAGGGTTATATTAGCTGTGTGAACTTTGTAAATGTGCTGTAATATAATTGAGAGCTCGTGTGGCAGGGAGCACGCAAATTAAAGGGGCAGCGCGCTGAAAAAATCAGTGCATAGTTAATGATGCCCCAAAATAGGCAGTTAAAAAAAATAATTAAAAAAAATCTATGGGGTATTTTGAGCTGAAACTTCACAGACACATTCAGGGGACACCTTAGACTTATATTACATCTTGTGAAAAAGCATTCTTGGGCACCTTTAAAAACGCTGTCTGTAATTAGACACGCACACGCATTTTTCCCCAGCACTTCAAATGTTATTTTTAATGTGATGACCACAAACATTATTTGTTCATCCTTCTGAGATTGTCCCCATTGTAAAACCGAACGTTTCAAAATGTAGGAAATTCAACATTTGATAGAAAACACTTATTTAAAAATAAAAAAGGCAATAATTACCACTTTAACCAGCAGGTGGCGGCAGAGTAGCATTTATTTGCAGATATATCAGCCATTTCCTATAATCGTTTTTCACTTTTGTTTTTGACTAAATATTGAACATTATAAAATAACTAGGTTTAAACATTTTGTCAATGTGAAGTATGAAGTACTCTCAAAATCTCATGAAAAACAATAACTTTTCTTGTGAATGAAAGCGAGCACCGCTCTCTCTCTTTATAATCACAGCAGCTGTCAGTCAGTGCAGCACAAGATCAATGATTTCAGCACACTTGTGAAAACACACATTTTATTAATCTAACTAAAGTGCACAATAAATATTTAATTTTTGAAGCTTTTTTCACATAAAAGTGTGAAAACTGATGGTCAAATTGAATATAGCAAAGGAGGAAAAATATGTATATTTTTCTTATAAAAACCCATCGCTTCATTTCAGAAGGCCTTTATTATCCCCCTGGAGTCGTATGGATTATATTTATGATAGATGGTTGCATTTTTGGGGGAGGGGCTTCAAAACACGCCACTTGTTCACTACCATTATAAAGCCTGGTAAAGCCAGAATATTTATTAATATATATCCGATTGTGTTCGTCTGAAAGAGATGGTCATATACACCTAGGATGGCTTGAGGGAGAGTAAATCATGGGATAATTTTCATTTTTGGGTTAACTATCACTTTTTTTATGCATTAGATGTTCAGCCAACGATCCGTGGGCGTTGTTCCCATTCTTGTTTTTTATGGAATATAGCAGTGTTTGTGAATGATTTATCTGTGCTCATCTTTATTTTATTTTTTTTTAATCCATGTGCGCTTGTAATCTTTAAGCTTCACAACAGGGAACAACAGCCAACTTTAAGGACTCCTAATATAAAGTGTGAAGCATTATTTTGTTTTGTTTTTTAAGGTAAACTACACTTTTCCCTCCTTCATGGTGTTATTTGCACCACAGCCAACACAATCTGCTCTAAATGAAGTTTTTTTTTTTTTCATAAACAAGATGTTTGCCATTGAGCTCCTTTTATGGTTCGCTTGACTGTTTTGTGAGATTCACCCAAATATCAACAGGATATTTTTTGTGTGTCATTCCCACTGAAGCTGTAATGGTCTCAGATTCCACAGAAAGTGTGGAGATGATGATCTCAGGCAGACAAATGAGTGGGCTTATTTATTTCAGCCTTGTCTGAAGTGTCATTACCGGCACAGAAGGGATGGTGGTTGGAGATGTGCTGGAAATGACATTTGTTAATGTGATCATGTGTTTATGAAGTGAAGGGTCTGACGCGCGTGTTGTGCTCTTGTGTCGGCAGTGAGAGTTTCGCGCGTGTGAGAGCAGTGGTAATGACTCGCGATGACTCCAGCGGCGGATGGCTTCCTCTGGGCGCCGGCGGCCTCAGCTGCGTCACCGTACACAAGATCAGCCGGACGGAGCCTGATGGCACCAGTGCGGCGGATTTCCTCATCCACGGAGAGCGGCTCAAAGACAAATCGGTAACGGTGACATCATCGTCTTCACAGCACGCACTCTCACAGGAAGTGTGGCTGCTTGTTTTCACTCCACCAAACTGCAGTAGCAAAAATTTGGTCCCACATTATATTAGGTGGCCTTAACTACTGTGTACTTGCATCACAAAATAAGTACAATAAATAAGTATTGTGTTCATATTGTATTGCAAAACACTTGTGCTGCTGTTAAGGTGGATACGGGTAAGGTTAGGACAGGTTTGGTGTTATGGGGTGGGTTAATGTGTAAGGGATGGGTCAACAGTGTAATTATAAATGTAATTACATGCAGGTATTTTTTAAAATGAAAGTACAACATAAAACATGTATGTACACAATAAGTGCATTGTATCAAATGATTACTTTAAATGTAAGTATATAGTAGTTTACGCCACCTAATATAAAGTAGGACCAAAATTTTAAATGCAGTTATGTCAACCAGTCAGGTTGAGAAAAGCCCCTAAATGAAGATCATTTGAACAGATTGAGGCATATTGAAACTAAAAACTGGAAGTCAGTGCGTCATTGAGCATCAGAGAAGTTGATCTGCAGCAGCAGCTCGAGGATTACAATATAAAGTCAGCCGACAGATGCTTCTGATTTCTTTTTCATGTCACTCAGAAATGCCTCACAATTTCCTCTTCATGCTGACTGCAACTTGATGCAGTTTTATTTTCTATATAATTTTTATTAATATTTTGAAGTAGTTTTATAATGTCTTTTTTTTTCTCTTCTGACTAAAACTAAAAATGTATACTTTTAGTTGTGCATTTTCATTATTATTATTTTTATGTATTAATTTTTATGTCAGTTTAGTTTTGGTTTAGTACAACTAGTACTAAACGATAGTAAACTAAATGAAAATAAAAATGTTCCCTTAGCAGCTAGATGAAATAAAGTCATTATTTTTTCTTCACTTTTATTTCCTTTATCGTTTATTTTATTTCAAATATTTTTTTTTTATGATTTTAGTTTTAACTTTTTTAACTTTTAGTTATTTTACTAATGTCACTTTTATAAATATTTTGGATTTTTTTTTGTATATTTACTGTTTTCATTTTTAGTTGAAGTTTTCATTTTTTTTTTTTTTTTAATTATCTTTTTTCATACTTTTCATTAAGTTTTTTTTTTTTTTTTTGTACGTAGTTAAACTAAATGAAAATAAGAAATGTTGCCTTGGTCTTGATTTTAAAATTATTTTATTTTTATTATTTTATTTAAAGGCACAATATGTAAGATTTTGTAAGAATAAAATATCCAAAAAACACTAGAACAGTGTTACACCGTGTCCTAACCAATCGTGCTGCAATAAGATTCCAGCGACTAACAATTTGACTGTCCACACTAGACGTGATGCGAAAATGAGAAGCGATAAAATCAGTCAAAAACAGCCAATCAGAAGAGAGTGTGGGCAGGTTCTCTCGGCAAGTACATAGTAAAATTCATAAATGTTACATCATTTAAACATTATTTAAAGTACATACAGAGTGACTGAACCAATCTTTGTTATAGAATACACTTAAAAAGCAACACAGAACGATATTCAAACTGACATTAGACGCTTTTAACATTAAATTCGCATTGAGTTGACAGTTTAAACGTTCTTGTGCCCTTTTTATGAAAAGTAATTTATTTATTTTCACTTTTTCTCAGTTTTTTTAATAACAACAAAAAAGTTCTATTTTGGCAAAAAAGGCCCTTTCACACCAAAAGTGAAATCAATAAGCCTCAGGCTAGCATATTTACACCTGTACAGTAGAGGGCGCAGCTCAAACAAACCTTTCAGATGTGCTGCCGTTCTGGATTTAAGAAGAATTACAGGAGAAGGAAGTTCTAGGAAGCTTTATTAGTATGGTTGAATTAGATATATTGAAGGTCAGCAGCAAAGACATTGGTTAATAATTGAGATTAAATACATAAAGTATATTTGTGTAATTTAATATAGTGAATTATTACAGGTTTGCAAAAATTCTGAGATTGCATTTCACTGTTTTTATTCATTTTGAGGAATACTGAATAATTTCGTGCAAGTGAGATGAGTAAATGCATGTTCACATTCACATAGAACTCTCTCAACATGGGGACAACATGTCAGTCAATAAATGTGAAAAAGTAACTTGCGTTACTTATTTGAAAAAGTAACTTAGATATTTTGTTGTAAATTGAAAAAGTAATGCGTTACTTTACTAGTTACTTGAAAAAGTAATCTGATTACGTAACTTAAGTTACTTGTAATGCGTTACCCCCAACACTGATCACTGCCATACTTTGTGTTGCTGTTCCAGCCGTGACGTCACAGAGAAATAGAAACCGTTTCTAAAATAGAATTGTCGCGTGTCGCCATCGTGGATGGTTAGGACAAAAACTCCAATTAACATGGAAAGATACCTTTTATCGTGTGTCGCGGTGTCACGTCGCGTCTGGTTAGGACACGGTGTTATATATTTTTTTATGACTTGTGTACTTATATTATCCCAAATGTTTCCAAGAATGTTTAAATCCAGAGAAATAAGCAATTTTTACCAGGACATGGAACGTATCTGTGCTCCTCCTATCAATGACATCATACCCGCGATACCCTCGATTTCCTGTTTTATTTTGTAGAAACCATGGAAACCCTAAAGACGCTTTAATTTTTGATATATTTATAGACAGAAAACTAATTATTGTTATATAGCTCAACACGTTTAGTCTTATTGTTTAAATCAAATTTTCTTGATTTATTTGTGAGTACCATGCTTTACCATGCCTCAGAGAAAAACACTATTTTGTGAAGTAGCTAACATAGCATAATCAGATGCAGCTTTATTTTTAGTAACAGTAATACAGCATTTTCTCCTTCATACGTTTTTAAATTAATTGCATGCCATTTATCAACACAAGCCATCCAGCATTTAATATGATATTGTAAAATCGATCTATCTTACTGCAGTGTGTAACAGCGTCTCACAGCAGCCGCCGAGTGAACGCACAGAGTAACGTTAACATTATATTCAACACTCAAATGTATCTAATATGATAAACAGAGCTGCATTACCTCATACTCGTGACTGGAAAAGCGGAAGCAGCGACTGTGTCATAATAAAAGTTCACTCGACCTGCTCTGCTTCATACTACAGTAACGTTAATAATTATTAATCATGAACATGATTTCTGCCCGAGTCCCGTCCCGATTCTATTCCACCGGCTGTGAGATGAAGACCACATCTCCCATGATTCCATGCTCAATCTTGTCATCAAGCTACACCTTTGTTTTGAATAGGCGACCTCTAGTGGCGAAAAACTACATATTGTGCCTTTAATGTTTATTTCCAATAATGATTTGTTTTTTTTATGGTTTTAGTTTTTCAGTGTTTGAGGAAGGCATCACTCATGTTGAACCACAGCGAGCTGATGCTGATTTGATAAGATGGCTCAGACATGCGTGAGGTTGATTGTGTAACAGAGACCTTCATCTCGTCCTCAGGTGCTGCTGGACTGCTGCATCAGGAGGGATCTGGTGTATAATAAAGTCAATCCCATCTTCCACCACTGGAGGATCGGAAACATGAAGTTTGGACTGACCTTCCAAAGCCCAGCGGACGCCAGGGCCTTTGACCGAGGGATACGGCGGGCGATGGAGGACATTAAACAAGGTGAGCTCCAACTGTGAGCGTTTAGTGTCGTCACTGCGTGCAAAAACAAGAAGCTTCTGTCTGAATCTGAACCATCAGTGTGACGTCAGTCTATGCTGTGTTCACTCTCATTGGTCACAGACACCTCGTGCAGCGCAGACACATTTATCATAGATCTCACTCAGAAGGTCTGAAAACATGAACGGAAATGCTTGAAAAAAATGTGATGCGATCTGGGAAAACCTGTCGGATGTCGCGATGAAAGTAAAAAAAATTAATCGAATGTCATTTTTTTTGTCAAAATTGGGTTTTCATTAAATTATCATTCTATAACATCTTGTCTATCATCTCTGAAAATATCTTCGCAAAATTCGCCTGATAAGTGCAGAAAAATAGCGATTTATAGTGTCAAGGCTGTCTTTCTCTAACGTTACTGTTTCAGAACACATCCTCTCTTAACACTACAAAGACAGTTCACCTATCAAAATAAACCACATAGCATGTAGAATGAAGGTGCATTAATGCTAATTTCCCTCCAGTCCTGTATAAACTACGGCACGCAAAGATTTTTTTCCAATACAACGTTATTGTGAGAAGGCGGAGCACAAGAGAACAACAGAGCTATAATGAACACACATGTTCAAATTATGTTTATTAGAGGTTCAATTCATATCAAATACTGCCAAACTACCCATACTACTTATGAATAGGATGTCTAGTTCATAAAATGTTTGGAAATATAGAAATATATGGTTCAGATCCCTCAAATAAATGGAGGCGCCCTTACATGTTCAGTAATGGAGCTTTGGTCTCATCTAGTGAAAAAGTTTGGTACTGCGCCCAAACAAAATCTTACTGAAAGCTAATTTTTAAAATATCAACCTAAAATTTGGAATGTTGACATTTTTGGCTCTTATTTTCTTGCAGTTTAAGAGTAAAACGTGCTTTAATATATTATTATAAACTATAAACAATTATATTTTCATAAACTTAAACTTCTATAACTTTTTTTTTATTTAACTTTCTTAATTTATTTCACTTCTACAATAATCTGACAAGTGTCTTCTTTAAACCAAGACCAACCTTAGGGCTATATTTAAAAACATTCTTGAATTACAATTATTTATGTTTAGATTTTTCATTTTCATGTCAATGTGAAAAAAAGAGGTTGGCAGTTATTCAAACCCGTTTTTCTCAGAATTCTGTTCCTGAAAATCAGAGCGGTCAGCCGAACCATAACTTTAGTTACAGACAAGCTATGAATGAAGTACAAACAGAAAAGGGAATCCTCGAATCCAGCTTTCATATGGTATTGTGTAAAATTTCACCATGTGATGGGTTTTTGCAGATCACATCACAAATGTTAAATGTGTGTGATATAATATCTCGTTTAATGTTACTCTTGATGAGTTTGGAGTGTTTTCATCCATGACATTTGCACTTTAGTCAGAAACACAGTGACAGACATATTCATTAAACACATCACTTTATCCTTGCGTTTGCCGGATAATCAGTCTAACGATATTTTTTTTTGTTTTTCTCCTCAACATTTGAACTGATTTGATGACTCTGTTGTCTTCTGAAGAGCTGCTTATAGCTAAAACTCAATTTGCTTTATAAATGATGAATTTTGCTTTTTGCAACATGATTTTCTTGTTTTTACTGTGAAGCTGCTCTGAAGCGATCTGTATTGTATAAAGCGCTGTATAGTGACTCCTGCTTTACAGTCAATTCTAGTACTTGTTATGTGTTGAAGGTATTGCAGTGTGTAAAGAAGTGCGGCTTTAGTGGCTCGACACGTCTGCTGAACCGCTACTGACGGAGCGTGCTTAAGTTCGGATCCCGCAGAAGTCCAGGTTATTGTTCTGCCGCTCGTTCGGGTCTACATGATGACATCACGGGTTATCATCGCGTCATGACGTCACCGCTGTCCTCGCGCTCGTTCGTTTGTGTGGAATTTTCCAGTCTCTGTTGTGTAACGCAGCGCAGGTCTTCAGTATTCCTCCCGCATGACTCCAGACCGCAGCGTGTCGGCTCTGAAGAGCCTTGTTTCTGTGGCAACCGGGCACACAGCGCTGGCGGCCCCGAGCTGCTGGAGGCGTCACGGCGACTGATGCGGCCCTCACAGAGCAAACCTCTGACCACACACACTCACACACAGGTTTTTGACATCTTAGTGAGGACTCTCCATAGGCGTAATGGTTTTTATACTGTACTAACTGTACATTCTCTCCCCCTACACTACCCCTGAACCTAAACCTGCCCATCACAGGAAACACTTTACACTTTCAAAAAACACCATTCTGCAAGATTTATAAGCTTGTTTCCTCATGGGGACCTCAATTTAGGTCCCCACGGTGACCCCATGAGTCAGTGTGCGTTCAGGTTGAAGAGCTCATGTGCATTTACTCTGGGTTCTCAGTGATGTCAAAATAAAAGTCCCATTTATGACACTTGTCACAGGGTTCCCATGGATCCTTAAAGAGTCTTAAAAAGTCTTATTTTTACTCATGAGAGGTCTTAAATTTTAGACGATGATTTGACTCAGACATCTAAATTATTTACCAAATTAAAACTATCTAATTAGCGTACATATTATTTTAATTTTATTTTTCTTTGTGGATTTGCTTGTTCTCGTGACAATTTGTGGGCCTCGTGGCATTTACTTCAGGCTCCAGGCATCAACATAGGCTACGGTCTCCTGCATGCGAAAAGAAGAGAGCAGAGGAAAATGTGTAAATGTCAGTTCAGTAACCGTTGTGAGTTCATTCTTTATTTGTGTAGGGGTGTGTGATTAAGTATTTTCTATGATGATATAGTAATTATGTTTAATGATGTGACATTGAGTTTGTCACTCATGCTTTCATTGCATGATGTATGCAGTTATATGTCCTGAAAATTCAAGATACACAGGCATTTTTTTCCCCGATGAGTTTTTATCTTATCATTATATCATGTGAAATGTAGTTATACAATATCACATGAGCAAGAGTGCCATTTTCCCCAAATTAGAATGATTGCAAATGTGATATATATATATATTATACAACAGTTAAATGAATAATAAGTTAACACTGAGTTACATTTTAGACACAATATTGTCAGTATTGTTTTGTTTTGTTTTTTCATTTCGCCAACGAAAATTTAAAAATGAAGAACAGCAGAACAGTCTCTGTGCAACAGACAGAAATGTTTATTTTATATACTGACTGAATCAGTATATAAGTTTTACTAACGATTCAATGATTCACTTGCTTCGTTCATTTGAACAAATCGGTTGAATGAATGACTCACTCATTAAGACAGTGACTTGCTGCCACCTACTGGCAGTTTAGTTTAATATTTAAAGTACATTTTAATTAATTAAGTTAAAATTAGAAATAATTACAAATTTAAATATTGAATTAAATTTATGTAGACAAATTGTAAATGCTGTGTAAATATATTAATGCCGCTTCTCATTCTGTGTCACCTCTGCATTGCAAAGATGGATTTTGTTGATAATGATTTAATTTGATTGGAAATAACAGCCCTGTACTGTGCTATTATTGTAATAGAATTTAATTTGAATGTTAGATTTCGACCTAAAAGGTGATGCATACATCTAATAAGTTTAGATAAATGCCATTATGTAGGTAATAATGCACCTGGAAATCAATTTAAGGTGGCAAATATTGCTTTTGAAATGACTTATCGAGAGAACCATTTTTTGTCACATATTGCACACCCCTAATGTATAGTTATTTCTTCAGGTCTTAAAAAGGTCTTAAAAAGCCTTAAATTTGACTTTAAAAAATGTGCAGAATCCCCATATAAGCCCAACAGAAAAAAAAACCCCTTCTCAGCTGTCCTGGTCGTGCTGAAGAGCCTCGTGGAGCCGCTGTCTGAGGCCACATCGCTGCTGTTGCTGCTGTTTAATGTGTCTCAGTGATTATCAGTGTTTATCAACAGTGCTAGAGATGCTTGTAGAACTGCAGCTGGTGTTTGATCTGAATGTGCTGATGTTCCCCTGCAGGCGGCCCACAGAACAGCGACACGGACACACCGGAGGACGCATCATCACAGGTGAGACGCACGCACACACACACACACACACACACACACACACACACAGACATGTGATGAAAATCTAATCTAGATGAAATGTGACATGTTGCCTTTAGCTATTGAAGTACTGAAATTACTAACTGGACATAAATAAAAACTAAAACTGATCAAATAAATTTAACCTAAATGGTAATATTTAAAAAGATCAAAACCAATAGAAATGATACAAGCTCAACAACATTACAAAAATAAATAAATGTTTATATATATATATAAAAAAATATGATTTAATAGTAGTATATTAATAACATTAATAAAATAAAATTAGTATATTAATGATAATATACTGTAGAAGTATATTAATAGTAACACTGTCAGTTTCCTGTGGTTCAGTGAGTCACAGGAAGTGTGGCGATTGCCTCTCGTTTGATTCATTCATAGATTAAGAGCATTGAGTGCGTTGCCGTGTAGATCAGCCGTGTTCAGCGGCAGACCCAATCACACGGCTGTTGCTAGGCAGCAGGCGAGTGTGTCGCCATGGTGATTCAGAGCCATAGTCAGTCATCATAGTGCATCAGGTGAGCGACTGCAGCGTGAGGACGTCCGTTTCATGTATGTTACAGTGAAGCTGATCCGATGCAGGGGATGCTGGGAGTGCTGCCATGTCTGTGGCTGTACATCATGCTGTTTCAGTGTGAACCTCCTCTGAGCGCCTCACTGAGTGTGTGAGAGTGTGTGTGTGAAGTACTGACAGGAGACTGTAGTCACAGGAAGTGTTCATTACTGGAGCAAAGCAGATATAAACAGACCTGGACACAAGCTTCCACTCATGTGACTCTCACACACAGCATTATTCAGTGTCGGTGTGAGATTTCCTCTTTCTGTTTCTTATGATGCGGCCGGCATCTGAGCTCGTCAGACGTGTGTCACATGATCTCAGGCCACAGTTTGCTGATGTGAAGAGCGTGACGCACTGCAGCTCCTCTAGACGCCGCATTAATGCTTCACAGGTGTGAACGGCAGCGATTAGCGTCATGCGTGTGACGTGTGTGATAAACTTTGACTGCAAAGACGTTTGACATTTTTGAGTGGCTCAGTGTCACCATATTATTTTTATTATATTGCTATATAAATAAGCTCATTGGGCTATTGTTATTATATTTATAACAGTTCTGATTCTTGAATCTGACTGGACAAGAGGCTTTCCAAAAGTGCCGATATTTCAGCAGTATCTCTGTATGCTTGACAGGCTGTCAGTCAGTGCAGTTACATCGTTACGCCAGTAGGTGGTGGCAAGGGACTGTCTTTGTGAGTGAGTCATCAATAAACCGTTCATAATACGCTTAAAAGCACTGATTCATTCATGAATTAAAAAAGGTGTTGAAATTAATTTAAAGGGAACCTATTACTCCCCTTTTCACAAGATGTAATATAAGTCTCTGGTGTCTTCAGAATGTGTCTGTGAAGTTTCAGCTCAAAATACGCCACAGATCATTTATTATAGCTTGTCAAATTTGCTCCTGAGCAAAAACACATTGTTTTGTGTGTATCCCTTTAAATGCAAATGAGCTGCTGCTCCCGCCCCCTTTCCAGAAGAGGGCGGAGCTTTAACAACTCAATAACAACAAAGCTGGAGAATCTCACGCAGCCAAAATGAGGATTGTCAGTAACGGTGTTCAGCCTTACATTGTTCAAACCGGAGTCGACACTGATGGAGAGACTCAGGAAGAAGTTACAACTTTTAGAATGAAACTGGACGTTTCTGAATGGTTAGTGGATAAATTGATGTAGTTTCTGTGGAGTTGATTCAACTCATCCACTAGCATGTGCCGTCATGTTCATCTCTTGAACAAAACCTGTATGGACGCTAACGTTTATGATTGCTATCAAATGCTGTTAATGGTCTAATATTTTTTCCAAAATATCACTCGGACAGAAACGCTCCTTTTTTATCAATCGAGCTTGTCAAGGTCAACTTCAGGCTATCCAAGCTAGCGAGACTCTAAATAGTGTTCAGTGCTCGTCTGTGCAGCAACGACAGAACAGTTAACATGCTTTGCTCCAACTTTCAAATAATATGAGCCCATCAAAGCTGCAAAAGCTTCTGTAATCTGTAATTGTGTTTGAGGTACATCATAATGAATCTTACCAAATGTGTTAATGTCATGCTGATGAAGGAGTTTTCTGTGATTGACAGGACAGCGTGTCTGTCGGCACGCCCGTGAGAGACGTCTTCTGTCCTCGTGCCGTTGTGTCCAGCGAACACTTCCGTGGCTCTTATGTGCGAGTGCAGCCCTTCGACGAGGCTCTCACTGCAAACCAGCGGTTCCTGCCTCCACAGGTACAACACACACACACACACACACACACACACACACACACACACACACACACACACACACTCACTTCAGACCTGCATTATGTAATCAGCTTATTTTTTTTGATGTAATGAGTAAATAACACATTACCTTTTAAAACTTTTTTTTTTTTTTTAATAATGCACATTATTTTTCAGTTTAATTAATTTGCTTATACATAATACTTATACTAAATTAAAATCTCTTCTCCATAACATAGTCACTTAGACATGCGCACTCTTGTATGTGCGGCAACAGACAAAAAGTACAAAAGTAACAAAATGCGTTACTTATAACTTGTTAAATTAAATCAATAGAAAAAATTATACAGTAGGTTATATAGCGCTTTGGGTTCTAGAAAAGCGCATTATAAATAAAATGTATTATTATTATTATTATTATTATATAAACCCTAATGTTGATATTAATGTGTATTTTATACAGGCTGTGTTGTTAAAAGCATTATTGTTTTAAAACGCGTACAAAAAAGAAAAGAAAACAAAAAAACACCTTCAAGGCCTGAAAGAGAGAGCGCCTCAGCCGTAACATTTAAAATGAAAGCCAGAAAAATGAATGCGAAAGTAACACAAGGCATTACTTTCTATAAAAAGTAACTAACATAATTAGTTACTTTTTTAGGGAGTACCGCACTATTATAATGCATTACTTTTAAAAGTAGCTTTGCCAAACACTGCAGACAACCTCTGTAGTCTCATTTAGACCCTTGTTCGCCTTTTTGAAGAAAGTAAAAGCTTTAAAACAACCACAAAGGGGTTTTACTCACATATAGAATGTCATATAATAAGACATGCACAAATTAAAAAGCAGGTGTTCAACCAACTGTAGACATTTAAAAATAATCAAACTCAAGAAAAAAGTGCAATACTCTTCGAACATAAATTTAACTTGATGTTTCAGCCAACAGGTCTGATGAATGATCAAATGTCATTGTTTTTAAAGAAACCCAGAGCAAAAATATGAACTCTGTCTCCGGGTTTTAGGACTTATTCCTGCAGTTCTCTATTTCAGATGGTTGACAGCAGATATTTACAATTTTTTGAGCTTGTTGATGTGGCATTAAAGGGTTAGTTCACCCAAAAATAAAAATTCTGTCATTACTCACTCCACCCTCATGTTGTTCCAATCCTGTAAGACTTTCGTTCATCTTCAGAACACAAATGAAGATCTTTTTGATGAAATCTGAGAGCTTTCTGTCCCTCCACTAACAGCTACACAACTACCGTTTTGACACTTTGAAAGGTTCATAAAGAGACCGTAAGTGTAATGACAGAATTAAAATTTTTGGGTGAACTGTCTCTTTAAGACAGAGAGGAACTTCCTCGTGACTTGTTTTTGTGTGTCGACGCCTTTGCAGGTTTCCTTCAATACCAGACGTCACGTGAGCTTTCACATGGACGAAGAGGAGATAGTCCGCATCAACCCGCGGAAGGACGTGCTTATCCGAGGCTACGAGGACTACCGGCACCCAGTGCTGTGGAAACGGGACACTGAGCGTGAGGAACCGGACTCCTCCACCACCTTCTCCAAGCCCGATGGCAAGAAGTGCGAGTATCTGTACGCAGATGCTCCAGAGCGGCACAAAGACTCTGTGAAGACCCAGCAGCCGTCGGCCAAGGCGTCCCGCAGGCGTCGCGAGGACGGCGAGCGCTCGCGCTGCATCTACTGCCGCGAGATGTTCAACCACGAGGACAACCGGCGGGGTCAGTGCCAGGACGCACCTGACCCCATCAAGCAGTGCATCTACAAGGTGAGCTGCATGCTGTGTGCCGAGAGCATGCTGTACCACTGCATGTCCGACTCGGAGGGCGACTTCTCGGACCCGTGCTCCTGCGACGCCAGCGAGGAGCAGTTCTGCGTGCGCTGGCTGGCACTGCTGGGTCTGTCTGTGCTGGCGCCCTGCATGTGCTGCTACCCGCCGCTGCGCGCCTGCCACCGCTGCGGAGAGGCGTGTCGCTGCTGCGGCGGAAAGCACAAGGCCGCGGGCTGAGCCGGCCCTTGCCGGGGTCTGATTTTCACTGGCCCTAGATGGGCGGAGCGTCGCTCAACGCTTGTGGAGAGAGCGTCCAACCGCAGGCGTTGCCGGAGCGGCATCGACGTGAGGAGGAACGTCCTCGTCGCATGGACACGGAGAGAACGCACACGCCAACAACACATCGCGTGTAACTATGTGAAGAAATAATATTGTGTCTTGTACAGTGATTCTAACACGACGATTTTCGCTCTTGGCTTTTTCGTGAGTTATTAACCGTGGCCTTTTCTTTTTGACGCTATCATTACTAGACAGACAGATGCACTAAATATGTTGTTGAGCATTAATGACAGTGGTACGGTCACTAAGACTCTTTGTGCTCTTGTTTTGCCCCTGCATCAAGCAGCTGTAAAATGTATTCCGGATGTTTTCTTTGATTCTGTCAATCATTAATCAAACAGGCACTTCAAAGGTCAAAGCACTTCACTTAGAGAAGCTCCTTTCTGAAGCTTCTGTTTGAGACTTTAACCGCAGACGGTTTAAAACCCTGAAGAATGAGAAAATGGAGAAAATGTCGTCCAGCCTGACATTATTCTTACAGTGGAATATAAGTGTTTATTTTACATGCATGTTTAAAGCTGTTTTCTGTTTTAAATCGACCTTGTTTTGACTAATAACCAGATGTTTTTGAAGATTTCTGCCGTATTGTGCAAAGATGATCTGTTAGTTGACAAATGTATTTGAAACGTGTTGTGGGAAAGAAAGTCGAAATCCTGTCACGGTTTACTTTCTATGCAAGTATTTCCACGAGACTCTCTCTGACCTCTGCACACCAGTCCCCTTGCGTCACATTAGCCGGATTTCAGGGAAATTTCGCATGAAAAAAAAGTCTATTGTCAGTAGTGTAGCGATGTATGAAGCACCGCTCACACAGAAGTCACTTTCAAACCAATCGACTTTCTGTTGGTCTGCGCGGCGACCTTTTTCTCCCTCACGCACGGGTTCTATTTGGAATGACAGTATTTCAGCCGCAGAATTTCACCGAGAAACAGTAAATGCACCTTTACAAGACGGCCACAACACTCGCTGTAAATACTGAACATTATTCCTGCATTCGTGATCGCTGCTGACGGTACGTATCGTGGTTTGATTTGACAGCATTATGTACATAGATCACCTGTTAATACTGTTTCACATTGAAAAGTAGTGGAGATGATGATAATAAATGACGTCCGAGGTTTTAATCGAGATTCTCTCTAGTTTTGTATCGCCGAAAGATGAAAGGTTTGTGAAGCTCGTTGTATGAAGCTGCTAGAAACAATCACTAACTGCATCGCAAGAGTTTCATTCCTCTATGGATGACTGTTAAACACGATCTAGTTATATCATTTAACCTTGACCACGCTTTCTCTGAGGCGTCTGTTTGTGTTGCTTTTTCTCCTGAATCACTCGATTTACGAGAGTCGATTTCTACGATCTTGCGGAATATGCAACGGCTTTTCTTGTGTGACGCATCCGTCGCGTTTATGTGACTACCAGTTTAATCACGTGCTGCTATTGTTTTTTTGTTTTTTTTCGTGTTCTTCTTTTTTCATGGAAATATAACTCTGGAATGCATAACATTTAATGTACGCTCTTGACTTTTTCTAGGTGATGAAATGCCAGTGTAAAGCAGTTCAGTGGTGTGGGCTCATGTAGTTCGCTTGCAGTAGTGCAGACATCGTGTTCTTGATTCTTGCAGTGTATCAGTGGTTTATTCTGAGCCTGTGAACTCCTTTAGTTTTAGTGCCATTGGCTTCATTCTTGACCACCCTGAAAAAGTGCCTCACATCTGTCATAGAAACCGTAATGCTCACGCTCTGGTTCTATTAGTTTATATCTATGTATAGGTATTTCTATCATGGTTTGAAAATACTAAATATATGATGTAATATTTATAGTTCAGTAACTCATGTCATAGTTGTATTTTCTGTATACAGATGTAGCTTGTTACTTTCATAAATATACAATGTAAATATGCATACAAATGTTTGTAACTGTTTTTGTTACACCATACACTTATTACATCAGTTAACATTACCATAAAAAATAAAAGGAGAATATAAAATAGTGCTTTGTGTGTGAATGTGTCTGTGAGAGTTTGTGTGAGTTAGTGTGTGTGTGTGTGTGTGTGTGTGTTTGTGTGTGAGAGGGAGAGCGAGCTTGTATGTGTGAGAGAGAGAGTGTGTGTGTGTCTTCATTGGTGAAAATGATATTTAAGTAAAGGAATGTTATGGTTACTCACATAACCTCGGTTCCCTGAGATAACGGGAACGAGCATTGCATCGTTTTTTCTGATGCTTATGGGGAAACTCCTGTTTTCTCAGTATCCTGAAGTCTGTGCAAATGTCATTTCAGCCTGCCAAAAAGGGTGGGGTTGACTGCCTATATAAGTCACAAAGAAATGCCAAAACAGCGCGGCTAGCATGGCAAGCCTCGCAATGCTCGTTCCTGTTAGCTCAGGGAACCAGGGTTACACGTGTAATCATTGCATCAGTTTTGCTGACGCTTATGAGGAACTTAATCCAATAGCGCTGTGCTACAAGTGCAGAGCGGAAGACGTTCTATGAGCCGACACCTTAGGGGAGATCGATTGAGGGACCCAAGATGAGCTGCTTAAGGAGAGGCTCAGACTGCGGTCAGAGCCTGCTAAACAGTCCATAAACGTTTCAGACTGACAGAATCAAATCTGAGGTGCTCCATATTGTGTTGACCACCTGGGGGTGGAGTCTCCATTCACCCAGGGTAGTCTGTTGTGTGACAGCATGTCTACTCCTACATTCGAGGAGCTCAGCACGTCTTACTGAGCAAGGATGGGGCAACCTTCTAGCCCCTCTGAGAAACTTAACGACCAGGTCATGTTTCCCATCTAGTTGGCCAGATATCGGGGCATGGTTCGCCAACGATAGCTGCCACATACACTTTGAGTGTGAGGGACGTGAACCGCCCTGACTGAGCGTTCTTCTGTCCCCATAGGAGAAGACTGTTCGCTAGTCTGTGCAGAGGGCTTGACCTGATACCTCCTTGGTGTTTTATAAAAGCAACCACTGTCCTGTTGTCCAAGCGGACCAGGATAAGTTCCGCCAGGAACTCCTTGAAGGCCAGAATTACCACCAACGTTTATAGACAGTTGATGTGTTGTTTCATTATAGGAGTTGCCCATGAGCCAAAGGCTATTCTGATGTTGCACAGGGCACCCCAGTCCATCTTGGAGGCGTCTGTCATGACCATGTTCCTCCTGGAACTGTGCCCAGTGTTATCCTGTTCTGATAAAAGCGGGATGATTTCCAAGGGACCAAGGCCTTGATGCAGCCGTGGGTCACTTTGAGCATGCGTCAGCCTGTGTGCCACACATGAGGTAGGACATGGCCTTTCAACCAAAGCTGGAGTGGTCGCATATGGAGCATGTTGCTGCCATGAAGCCCAGCAGTTTTTGAAACCTCTTGAAGGGGGAGAAGAGACGAGGCCCCTATGCACCTGATTTTCAGGGGTGCGCTCTTTTGTGAACCAAG